>NC_083761.1:89429159-89441659 GCF_963514075.1 Conger conger | reverse complement strand
TTCTGGCGGTTTGGTCACTCGTGGATCTGACCCCTCAGGGCACTGCACGCCTCACGATGGACACTGTGAGGGTCCGGTGTGGTCCACCGGGGGTGGTTCTGTGGATGTGAGGGTCCAGCGGGGGTGGTTCTGTGGATGTGAGGGTCCAGCGGGGGTGGTTCTGTGGATGTGAGGGTCCGGGGTGGTCCACCGGGGGTGGTTCTGTGGATGTGAGGGTCCAGCGGGGGTGGTTCTGTGGATGTGAGGGTCCGGTGGGGGTGGTTCTGGGGAGGTCTGGACCCAGGGTTAGGACAGGACCCACGGGAAGCCCTGGCAGTCTCGGCCATGTTTTAGGGGGATGGGGGCAGCAGCCTGTCCCAGGAGGTCCCCACGCATGCAGGCCGATGATGTTTCCCTGAGTTATCACAACACCCTCCTCTCCACGAATAGCCTCCCCCTCCGGGGGTAAGGCGAGCCGAACTCTGAGCAACACCAGCATTCTGCAGGGGTCAGGGGTCAGAGGTTAAAGCCTCCTTCTGGCACATGCACTGCTGAAGCGTTGTCATGGTGAGCAGGATCATATGAATCCCAGCACAGTTCCATGATGCACAGCGTGTGCCTGGGGGGTGGGGGGGGGGCATCTCTGTTTTGATGTTTTGATGCCCCAGTCTTGGGGGGCCACAGTCAGTGTTCCTTTAGCTTTGTGTGGATATCAGTGGCACTAGCAACCAACTGAGCTTTTGCCATCATACTTGGAGGCTGGGATATCACTGGAACATGAACAAGAAGCATGAGCTACACATAGAATTTGTCTCCTCTACGACTGTGACCAAAAATGTTTAATGTCATGAAATAATGACAAATATAGTAACTATGTTAAAAAAAAAGTATATGTTTTTTTATTATATTATCTCTTTTTAAAGACAACAAACGACTGTTATACAAAGACTTCAAATAAAGTCTTTGAATTACCTTTTTTTCAAGCTAGTTTAGCTTACCTAGCAATGGTTTCTGATTAGTCAACACCTTGATGTAGCCAGTGACTCAGGAAAGACTTCCACATGAACTGCCAGTGTGCAGGGAACATGGTGATTTCTACATGAACAGCCAGTGTGCAGGGAACATGGTGATTTCTACATGAGCAGCCAGTGTGTGGGGAACATGGTGATTTCTACATGAACAGCCAGTGTGCGGGGAACATGGTGATTTCTACATGAACAGCCAGTGTGCGGGGAACATGGTGATTTCCACATGAACAGCCAGTGTGCAGGGAACATGGTGATTTCTACATGAGCAGCCAGTGTGCGGGGAACATGGTGATTTCTACATGAACAGCCAGTGTGCGGGGAACATGGTGATTTCTACATGAACAGCCAGTGTGCGGGGAACATGGTGATTTCCACATGAACAGCCAGTGTGCAGGGAACATGGTGATTTCCACATGAACAGCCAGTGTGTGGGGAACATGGTGATTTCTACATGAGCAGCCAGTGTGCGGGGAACATGGTGATTTCCACATGAACAGCCAGTGTGCAGGGAACATGGTGATTTCTACATGAACAGCCAGTGTGCGGGGAACATGGTGATTTCTACATGAACAGCCAGTGTGCGGGGAACATGGTGATTTCTACATGAACAGCCAGTGTGCGGGGAACATGGTGATTTCTACATGAGCAGCCAGTGTGCGGGGAACATGGTGATTTCCACATCAACAGCCAGTGTGCAGGGAACATGGTGATTTCTACATGAACAGCCAGTGTGCAGGGAACATGGTGATTTCTACATGAACAGCCAGTGTGCGGGGAACATGGTGATTTCCACATGAGCAGCCAGTGTGCGGGGAACATGGTGATTTCCACATGAACAGCCAGTGTGCGGGGAACATGGTGATTTCCACATGAACAGCCAGTGTGCGGGGAACATGGTGATTTCCACATGAACAGCCAGTGTGCGGGGAACATGGTGATTTCTACATGAACAACCAGTGTGCAGGGAACATGGTGATTTCCACATGAACAGCCAGTGTGCGGGGAACATGGTGATTTCCACATGAACAGCCAGTGTGCGGGGAACATGGTGATTTCTACATGAACAGCCAGTGTGTGGGGAACATGGTAATTTCCACATGAACAGCCAGTGTGCGGGGAACATGGTGATTTCTACATGAACAGCCAGTGTGCGGGGAACATGGTGATTTCTACATGAACAGCCAGTGTGTGGGGAACATGGTGATTTCCACATGAACAGCCAGTGTGCAGGGAACATGGTGATTTCCACATGAACAGCCAGTGTGCAGGGAACATGGTGATTTCTACATGAACAGCCAGTGTGTGGGGAACATGGTGATTTCTACATGAACAGCCAGTGTGCGGGGAACATGGTGATTTCTACATGAACAGCCAGTGTGTGGGGAACATGGTGATTTCTACATGAACAGCCAGTGTGCGGGGAACATGGTGATTTCTACATGAACAACCAGTGTGCAGGGAACATGATGATTTCTACATGAACAGCCAGTGTGTGGGGAACATGGTGATTTCCACATGAACAGCCAGTGTGCAGGGAACATGATGATTTCTACATGAACAGCCAGTGTGCGGGGAACATGGCTGCTTAGGTTTGAATAAAAGAAGAGTGGTAAGAAGGCGGCAGCGGTCAGGATTTGGCACCAAAGCAACAAAACATGTCTGCTAACTCGGAATGTGCTACTATTCATAAGACTGATCACATTTATTTAAGATATGAAGGAGCTGCTTTGAGCTGAGAATGCCATTGGTCTGCTTCAGTGTCTGATTCAGCAGTGTGACATGCAGAAATGCGGCCGTTTAGATAAAAAACCCATAAAGACAGATTAATTTAAAAGCTAAGAGACAGGTCTAATTTGCCCTGCTACACGATTGACACCAACCACTGCTCAACCAGACAACCAAAACCAGCGAACTGCCAGGAACTAATCTGAGCCCAGTCTAGCTGAGCCCAGCTTTTCCTCTCTGGAATTTCTCAGCAAGGAATGAGATCAAAATGGTGTCAGAGCTCAGAATAAGCTACATCTTGCAAACAAACATTTATATGGACAAAATAACAATTAAGGTGCAAGTATTGGATATACCAGAAATGAATGCCATGTAAGTATATTACATATGGACCTTTAAAACTTTTTAATCAACTTTTTATTCTGTGCTGTCTTGAAAGGTGAAAGTTTTCCACTTTGCCCCCCTAAAGGGCAATTTCCACCCATTTTGTACTACTCTTATAAAAGTGTCAGTATCTCAAAAACAATTTGCTGCACACAAATGCCTGTGAAGACTTACATTGAAGAAGAGGCTTGTAACATTCAGAAATTTGAGACAGAACAATACAGTGTGCAAAAAAGGCTAGACTACACTAAAATATAAAAATAAAAAATAAAAACGCCTAATGTTTTCATAGTTTAACTTAACTTTACAAAATATGGTAAAGATATCGACAGGCATTCAAATTCCACATGAGTGTTCCCAAAACTGCACCCAGATGTCCTCAGGTGTCCCAAAATCTCTCCAAATACCAAACGTCTGCCTGTTATTTGTCCAGAAGTATGAATTAGCAGAAAAGCTTCTTTTTTAAAAATACAAAATATGAAGAAAATTAACCTTAACATGTGTTTTATTCACATATATGAGTATGTCTTTATAAACATTAGCTCAGGTGGTAAGAGCAGGTTTGATCCCGCTCTGGGTGAGTCAAAGTGTCCCAGAACACGACACCTAACCTTTGAACAAAGGCCATATATAAAGCCAACCATTTACCATTTAAAGCATGTCCAAAGTGTCCAAAAAGCTCTCCAAAAAGAATTACTCACCCTAATGCTTTCTGGAATTTTATTGCCCTGCTTTGCAAATAAGAGGCTAATAAGCATCTATTTATGAACTGCTGTTCTCACTAGCGGAGAGTCTTCTTAACAATCTGGCATTGCCATTTTGCAGTTTTATTATGTTGCAGTTTTTGTATTACATAAATATTAATGCAACAATAATTTGCGTGAAAGAAATGAGGATATGTGAAGAGTCAAAACATTTCCGGCATTTGGCAGACACTCTTATCCAGAGTGATGTACAGTTGATTAGACTAAGCAGGAGACAATCCTCCCCTGGAGCAATGCAGGTTAAGGGCCTTGCTCAAGGGCCTAACGGCTGTGCGGATCTTATTGTGGCTACACCGGGGATCGAACCACTGACCGTGTGTGTCCCAGTCATGTACATTAACCACCACGCTACAGGCCGCCCAAAAAGAAACAGAGCTCTGGATGTCAGTACATGGGAGCAATGCCATGGTCAGTAACTCTGTGGTCTGTTCTGCTCCCTCCAGCACACAGAAACACAACATGGCTGACGACTTCAACGTACAGGTGAAGAAGGTTGCCATGGCGATGGGGGCGAATCTTAGCGACCTCGACATCGACAGGCTTCCGCGTGAGATGAGGCTGCAAGGTAACCTGGGGACCCAAGGGGTGGTTCTGGGGTTCTAAGGGGCAGTTCTGGGGTTCTAAGGGGCAGTTCTGGGGCTCTAAGGGGCAGTTCTGGGGCTCTAAGGGGCGATTCTGGGGCTCTAAGGGGCAGTTCCCACCAGGGGTTAGGTGCCTTGCTCAGGGACACTTCGACACACCCAGGGCAGGATCAAATACATTACATGTTATTTGGCTGATGCTTTTATACAAAGTGACTTGCAGTTGATTTAGACTAAACTGGAGACAATCCTCCCCTGGAGCAATGCAGGGTTAAGGGCCTTACTCAAGGGCCCAATGGCTGTGCAGATCTTATTGTGGCTGCACCGAGGATGGAACCATCGACCTTCGGGTCCCAGTCATGAACCTTAGCCACTACACTACAGGCTGCCCCAGTCATGAACCTTAGCCACTACACTACAGGCTGCCACAGTCATGTACCTTAGCCACTAGGCTACAGGCTGCCCCAGTCATGTACCTTAGCCACTACACTACAGGCTGCCCCAGTCATGTACCTTAGCCACTAGGCTACAGGCTGCCCCAGTCATGTATCTTAGCCACTACGCTACAGGCTGCCCCAGTCATGTACCTTAGCCACTACGCTACAGGCTGCCCCAGTCATGTACCTTTTCAACTACACTACAGGCTGCCCCAGTCATGTACCTTTTCCACTACACTACAGGCTGCCCCAGTCATGTACCTTATCCACTACACTACAGGCTTCCCCAGTCATGTACCTTATCCACTACACTACAGGCTGCCCCAATCATGTACCTTATCCACTACACTCCAGGCAATCCTCAGACTGCCACAAGACTGCTCTTACCTGAGCCAAAGCCGCTCCACTACCTTTCGTGTAAAAGCTCCAAGCTTACAGCAATAGTGTTCCACCTGGGAATCAAAAATAACCTCACCACAGCACTGGGGGGGATTGGGGATGGGGCGAGGCTTAGACACAGAACAGCCAATCACTCTCTTTCCAGGGACCTTCAACTACTCAAAGTTCTTTGAGTACATGCAGCAGTTCAAGACTTCTGACCAGAAGGAGGAAGTGATCAAGAAGGCCTTCCAGCTCCTGGACAAGGACAGCAGTGGCTACATCGAGTGGAACGAGATCAAGTAAGGAGCCTCCACAGGACTCTGCACAGGTGCCACACCAGCCAGGCACAGGTAACACACAGGTAGCACAGCTCAAACACAGGTAACACACAGGTAGCACAGCTCAAACACAGGTAACACACAGGTAGCACAGCTCAAACACAGGTAACATACAGGTAGCACAGCTCAAACACAGGTAACACACAGGTAGCACAGCTCAAACACAGGTAATACACAGGTAGCACAGCTCAAACACAGGTAACACACAGGTAGCACAGCTCAAACACAGGTAACACACAGGTAGCACAGCTCAAACACAGGTACATTTTGAAAAGGTTAATCTGATGTAATTCGTCCATGTAAAAACCTGTTACCTGTTGCACAGGTACATCCTGTCCACTGTCCCGGGCTCCGTGCCCATCGTCCCGCTGTCCGACGAGGAGGCAGAGGCTGTGATCCAGGCCGCTGACACAGATGGGGATGGGAGGATCGATTTCAGAGGTGAGAGAGACACCACACACAGCGCTTACACACAGCACACACGCTTACACCCACAGCGCTTACACACAGCACACACACAGCACACGCACAGCACACACATGCTTACACACGCTTACACACACGCTTACACACACAGCGCTTACACACAGCACACACGCTTACACACACAGTGCTTACACACACCACACACAGCACACACACAGCACACACATGCTTACACACGCTTACACACACGCTTACACACACAGTGCTTACACACACAGTGCTTACACACACCACACATGCTTACACACACATGCTTACATACAGCACACATGCTTACGCACACACACTTACATACAGCACACACGCTTACACACACATGCTTACATACAGCACACACGCTTACACACACACGCTTACATACAGCACACGCGCTTACACACACCACACACAGCGCTTACACACAGCACACACACGCTTACACACACAGCACACAGCGCTTACACACAGCACACAAACGCTTACACACACAGCACACAGCACTTATACATACCACACACACTTACACACACAGCGTTTACACAGTACAGCCACCAGGGGTCTATATGCTGCAGATACACAGTAGAGCCAGCAGGGGTCACTCTCTGGCCTTTTAAATCAGCTTGGCTTTTTGAAATACACACTCAAAGGAAGAAAACTTCTGCAATTTGTTCTGGGTAATTTGTTGTAAACTCCTGTAATTGATTCAGTTGGTTTAACAGACGGTGACAACCTTCTTATCCCCATTATTACAAATATTATTACACACTTGAATTTGTATGTATACAAGATTAAAACAATGGAATTTCTCCTTTATCTCCCTCTCTCTCTCTCTCTCTCTCTCTCTCTCTCTCTCAGAATTCTCTGACCTGGTCCAACTGGAGAAGAAGCCCAGAAAGTAGTGTCCCGGGGCCGAGGCCTGAGGTCCGGTCCTGCGGCCCAGCGTGGGTCTCGGGGGGGCAGGGGGGGCGGGGAGGGGAGGCTGTGAGCGGAGGTGGGGGGACTGATGGGGAGGTGGGGGGTCACGCTCGTTCCAGTGTAACTAGCAGATCAGCAGTTAGTCAGTTGAGAGAGTGCAGGAAACAGGAAACAGGAAGTGTATGATTCAGTGTGCATGTGAGCATCCTGTCAGCTTGGCCTGCTGTGAGTGTAAGAGGCCTGGGCTGGGGCTGGAAATGTGTGTTTTCCTTTTATGACAACTTTCATTTATTTAATATCCCCATTTGTCACTTTACTCTCCAAAAATAACACCTGCCTGTCAGATCACTGGAAGCAAAATACAGGGGAAATGTGCCACAGATGCTGAACACAGTGCACAAACACAAAGCACTGCACAAACACTGTACAAACACAAAGCACTGCACAAACACTGCACCATTACAAGGCACTGCACAAACACATCGCACTGCATAAACACAAAGCACTGCACAAACACTGCACAAACACAAAGCACTGCACAAACACTGCACCATTACAAGGCACTGCACAAACACATCGCACTGCACAAACACAAAGCACTGCACAAACACTGCACCATTACAAGGCACTGCACGAACACTACACCATTACAAGGCACTGCAGAAACACTGTACAAACACAAAGCACTGCACAAACACTGCACCATTATAAGGCACTGCACAAACACATCGCACTGCACAAACACTGTACAAACACAGGGCACTGTATAAACACTGCACCACTACAAGGCACTGCACAAACACAAAGCACTGCACAAACACAAGGCACTACACAAACACAAAGCGCAGCAAAAACACATCGAACTGCACAAACACAAAGCACTGCACAAACAATGCACCATTACAAGGCACTGCACAAACACAAAGCACTGCACAAACACTGCACCATTATAAGGCACTGCAGAAACACTGTACAAACACAAAGCACTGCACAAACACTGCGCCATTACAAGGCAGGTCTGTGGGAAAGTGACAGACAGGTCTGTGGGAAAATGATAGGTCTGCGAAAGGACATGTCAGGAGGGGGTGTGGCTATCATTTGGTTCTGGAAAGCTTTGGTTCATTCGAAAAATACATTTCAAATATCAAATCAAATTGAATTTTATTCATATTGCAAGTTCTACAAAGAACATCTTGTAATGCACTTCACACAGACAAGGCACTGAGGAAGCCACACCCACAAATAACATTGGAGCCACACCCCTTTGTCCATATGGGGAGTTCCACAGAATGTTCTCTCTGAATGTGTGCACTGTGCATGTTATAAAATACCCAGCCACGACAGCTAGAGATTGGGCAACACAATCACAAGGACTCTACAGTTACAATCACATTCACAAAAGATTTTTCCTCCTGTTTATCAGTTGTGTTGTTAAATATTTGGCATTAGAAATCCCACCCCCAGCAGCACTGCAAGGAGTGACTCCCGTTGAATTTAAATGTTGTTCTGAAAATTTAACTTGTTTAGTTTATACAAACAATAAAGCTTTTTTTTTCGTCAAAAAATTAGGCAAGTGGTCTCTATACACAGGAGACTGCAAGCAAACCATTCCAATCCCAGAGACACAACCTGTGTGTGGGTGTGTGTGAGTGTGTGTGTGAGTGTGGGTGAGTGTATGTGTGTGTGTGTGTGTATGTGTGTGTGTGTGTATGTGTATGTGTGTGTGCGTGCGTGTGTGCGTGCGTGCATGAGTGTGTGTGTGTGAGTGTGTGTGTGTGTGCGTGAGTGTGTGTGTGTGTGAGTGTGTGTGTGTGTGTGTGTGTGTGTGTGGGTGAGTGTATGTGTGTGTGTGTGTCTGTCTGTGTGTGTCTGTGTGTGTGTGTATGTGTGTGTGTGTGTATGTGTGTGCGTGCGTGTGTGCGTGCGTGCGTGCGTGCATGAGTGTGTGTGTGTGAGTGTGTGTGTGTGCGTGAGTGTGTGTGTGTGTGAGTGTGTGTGTGTGTGCGTGAGTGTGTGTGTGTGTGTGTGTGTGAGTGTGTGTGTGTGTGTGTGCGTGAGTGTGTGTGTGTGTGTGTGTGAGTGTGTGTGTGTCTGACCATCTCTCCTGTCACAGCATCTGTCTGTCCATTAGTTGCACGGTGACAGAACAGAACATCAGGGGATCTTTTCAGAAACAACACCCATTTGCAGACGTGTTCCTTCGGGGCACATATGGAAAAGAGACAGACCACAAAAATGGGTGTGTGCATCACTGATCTGCACAGTCAGCTGTAGACAGGAAGTTCCTGTGACTGGTGCAAGGCAGCTCCTCCCACTCAGGCATCAGTGACTCATGCCACGATATTAATGACATAATAACCATCGTGTGCACAGATCTGAATACGCAGTAGTATGCACATATACAGTATGAGGTGAACTACACTCTCTCCCAGGTACTGCCATATGAGTCAATGCTGTGGCATGCTGGGAAAAGTAGTTTCATTGTTTGGAATGTGGCAGATTTCTGGCAATACAGGAAGTGCAAGATGCAGAAAGTGCTCAGAATGAGGTCCGTTCTTCCAGAGTGTTTCCACGTGCAGTGTGCTGGTAATGTCAGGTTGGGGGGGTTTGTTTACAGTGCAAATAATCACCTCTTCTTATTGCTAGAGCCAGCTCATAAAAATACAAAAATAGACATACAGTAGTGTAAGGTGAAATATTCGGAATAAAAAAGGAGAAGGTTTGGGGGGGGGGCGGGAGGCGGGGGTCGTTTCCATGGCGACATAGCGGCAGCCTCACGGGCGCATGTACAGGCGGATGAGGCCAGCCTGGTGCAGCTGTTGCCATAGCGACATCTCCAGGCGCAGGTCATGGTTGATGAAGAACCCCACAGGCCGGAACTGGTTGTCATAGTAATGGTCTGAATACTTCCTGTAGTCCGGTGTCATAAAGCCATAAGCACTGACCTGGAGCACAGAGCACAGTGTGTGTGAGTGTGTGTGTGTGCGAGGGTGTGTGTGTGAGCGAGAGTGTGTGTGTGAGTGTGTGTGTGTATGTGTGTGTGTGAGAGAGAGTGTATGTGAGTGTGTGTGTGTGAGAGAGAGTGTGTGTGTGAGTGTGTGTGTGAGAGAGAGAGTGTGTGTGTGAGTGTGTGTGTGAGAGAGAGTGTGTGTGAGTGTGTGTGTAAGAGAGAGTATGTGTGTGTGCGTGTGAGAGAGAGAGTATGTGTGTGTGTGAGAAAGAGAGAGAGAGTGTGTGTGCGTGTGAGAGAGAGAGTATGTGTGTGTGTGAGAAAGAGAGAGAGAGTGTGTGTGTGAGAGAGAGAGTGTGTGTGAGTGTGAGAAAGAGAGAGAGTGTGTGTGTGCGTGCGTGTGAGAGAGAGAGTGTGTGTGAGTGTGTGTGTGTGTGTGTGAGTGTGAGAGGGTGTGTGTGTGTATGTGTTTGCGTCCACACTAATGCAGGGGTTTCTGGTGAACACAGTGCAGCACAATGTGTTCTTATCCATAGGGACTTTGCTACAGTTGGACATGCATCTGGGTTGTGGAGATAGCAGGTTTAATTCCTAGCACAGCCGCTGCTTCAGCAAATATCCAGCTATTTAACCCTTTCCCAAGAGGGAAATTTTCACCTATTTTGTACTAGTCCTATAAAAGTGTCAATATCTCAAACACTATTTTTTGCACACAAATGGTTGAAGACTTAACTTAAAAAAGATGCTTGTACCATTCAGAGATTTGAGAGAGAACAAATGTATGTCAGAGCATGTATGTACAGCATACACAAAAGATACACTAACATAAAATAAAAAACGCCTTATGTTTTTATCATTGAATATCTCAATTTCTAAATCAAGGACCAATCCAGAATAACTTTATATTTGTGCACAAATTTGTATATAAAATATGGTAAAGATATTAACAGGCATTCCAAATCTGTTTTCCCAAAACTGCACCTAGATGTCCTCAAGTGTCCCCAAATATTTCCAAATACAAAAAATCTTTTTCACATACAGTCAGGTCTATACATATTGGGACATCGACACAATTCTCCTCTTTTTGGCTCTATACACCACCACAATGGATTTGAAATGAAACAAACAAGATATCCTTCTCTTCAGGAAGCTTGCCAGGTTTTATATTAGTTTGGTACTGAAATGACCAAGCAATGTATTTAAGCAATAATAAGAAGTAGTTCAAGATGGCAATTGCTGAGGTATAGTCCTGGCAAAAATATAGATACATGTTTGTATCAAATATTTTGCAAAACAAACTTAAAGGTCAGAATTGTAAACCGTGAGTGTGGCATGGGGGACTCTGGTGTTTTATTTCCCTGCTTTGTAAATAAGAGGCTGATAAGGATCTAAACTGCTGTTCTCGCAAGTGAAGAGTCTTTTTAAAAATCTGCCATTGCCGTTTTGCGGTTGTATAAAGTCACAGTTTTTTTATGATATAAGTATAAATGGAAGAATAATTTGAGGCGTCAACGACTCAACCACAAGGGGAAGAAGTGGATAGAGTTTAATATGAGCAGTGTAAGGAGTGTGTGCGCGTGTGTGTGTGTGTGCGTGTGTGTGTGTGTGAGTGAATGAGTATGTGTGCGTGTGTGTGTGTGAGTGAGTGAGTGTGTGTGCGTGTAAGGGTTTGTGTGGTTAAATATAAGCAGTGTAAGGAGTGTGTGTGTGTGTGTGTGTGTGTGTTTGTGTGGTTAAATATAAGTAGTGTAAGGAGTGTGTGTGTGTGTGTGTGTTTGTGTGGTTAAATACAAGCAGTGTAAGGAGTGTGTGTGTGTTTGTGTGGTTAAATACAAGCAGTGTAAGGAGTGTGTGTGTGTGTGTGTGTGTGTTTGTGTGGTTAAATATAAGTAGTGTAAGGAGTGTGTGTGTGTGTGTGTGTTTGTGTGGTTAAATACAAGCAGTGTAAGGAGTGTGTGTGTGTGTGTGTGTGTGTGTTTGTGTGTGTTTGTGTGGTTAAATATAAGCAGTGTAAGGGAGTGTGTGCATGTGAGGGTTTGTGTGGTTAAATATAAGCAGTGTAAGGGAGTGTGTGCATGTGAGGGTTTGTGTGCAAGGGTGGGTGGGTGCTAAGTACTGAGTATGCATGAGTGTGTGTGTGTCTGTGATTTACAGACATACTCATATGGACTATGAAGATAACAGCACACATGTTTCTTACCTGGTCACATGTGTGCAGGGCAGCCAATAGCATGACAGCTCCAGTTGATGGGCGGTATATATCTCTGTACTGGGTCTTCAGAACTGAGGATCGCAGAAACCTGAAATGAAATAAAATATTTATGGAACTTTAACTCATTTTATTACAACTGAAATAAAAGCATTCATATTTACTAAACTGTAACTCATTTCAAATATACCGACCACCCCCACAAGCTCCGCCCCCTATTGTAGCTCAAGAAGTGAGAGTGATGGTACAGGAAGTGAGGTCAGTCAGAGAGAGTGATGGTACAGGAAGTGAGGTCAGTCAGAGAGAGTGATGGGACAGGAAGTGAGGTCAGGCAGTAAGGGTGA
>NC_083761.1:89406930-89411459 GCF_963514075.1 Conger conger | reverse complement strand
TGTGTAAGTGAGTGTAAGTGTGTGTAAGTGTGTATAAGTGTGTGTATATATGTAAGTGTGTGTATATATGTATGTATATATGTGTGTGAGTGTAAGTGTGTGTAAGTGTATGTAATTGTGTATATATGTGTGTAAGTGTGTGTAAGTGCTGTTAGCAGTAGCAGTCTCTGGTTCCTCCAGTAGCAGACTAGAGGCGTGACTTCTGGTGTGTTCCCGTAACGATATGCGTGTTCCAGGTCACGCTCCGTACAGTCCATACACACGGGCCGTCTGTCTGTCCTTCCACACACCGCAGCCTGAAGCACAACTCCGATTGGCAAACTGGGAGGGGCGGAGTCAGGGGCATGGTCAGTGGGTGGAGTCAGGGGCGGAGTCGGTCATTTCCCCAGCAGCTGCTTCCTCTGCTGCTCCAACAGGGCCTCCAGGTGATCCGCCCTCTTCAGCGCTGCCTGGCCAATCAGAGAAAAGAGGTGTGGTTAATCAGTGGCTGGGGTTAAGCCCATAAAGTCATAAGGGGGCGTGGCTCACCTCATGCTGCTTCCGCAGAGCGCTGACAGTCTCCTCCTTCTTCAAAATGGCCGACTTCACCCTGTGACACAGGAAGTTACATCAGTTTACCATTCACTCTGACACAGGAAGTTACATCAGTTTACTACTCACCCTAATACAGGAAGTTACATCAGTTTACTACTCACCCTAAAACAGGAAGTTACATCAGTTTACTACTCACCCTAATACAGGAAGTTACATCAGTTTACTACTCACCCTAATACAGGTTGTTGTCTTAAGTCTACTGTGCAAATGGCCGCCCCCTTGGTGAGCACATACAGCCCATTTACAGAGTGTGAGAGGGTGAGAGTGTGTGTGACAGGGTGAGAGTGTGTGTGAGAGGGTAAGAGTGTGAGAGTGTGAGAGAGTGTGTGAGAGTGTGAGAGTGTGAGAGGGTGAGTGTGAGTGTGAGAGGGTGAGAGTGAGAGGGTGAGAGTGTGTGAGTGTGAGAGTGTGAGAGGGTGAGAGTGTGTGTGAGAGGGTAAGAGTGTGAGTGTGAGAGAGTGTGTGAGGGTGTGAGTGTGAGAGTGTGAGAGGGTGAGAGAGTGAGAGAGTGAGAGGGTGAGAGTGTGAGAGGGTGAGAGTGTGTGTGAGAGGGTAAGAGTGTGAGTGTGAGAGAGTGTGTGAGAGTGTGAGAGTGTGAGTGTGAGAGGGTGAGAGAGTGAGAGAGTGAGAGGGTGAGAGTGTGAGAGTGTGAGAGGGTGAGAGGGTGAGAGTGAGTGTGAGAGTGTGAGTGTGTGAGAGTGTGAGTGTGAGTGTGAGTGTGAGTGTGAGAGTGTGAGAGGGTGAGAGGGTGAGAGTGTGAGAGTGTGAGAGTGAGAGAGTGAGAGTGTGTGAGTGTGAGAGGGTGAGAGAGGGTGAGAGTGTGAGAGTGTGAGAGTGTGAGAGTGTGAGAGGGTGAGAGTGTGTGTGAGAGGGTGAGAGTGTGAGAGTGAGAGGGTGAGAGTGTGAGAGGGTGAGAGTGAGAAGGTGAGAGGGTGAGTGTGTGAGTGTGAGAGTGAGAGGGTGAGAGGGTGAGAGTGTGAGAGGTTGAGAGTGAGAGGGTGAGAGTGTGAGAGGGTGAGTGTGTGAGAGTGTGAGAGTGTGAGAGGGTGAGAGAGGGTGAGAGGGTGAGAGGGTGAGAGTGTGAGAGGGTGAGAGTGTGTGTGAGAGAGTGAGAGTGTGAGTGTGAGAGGGTGAGAGTGTGAGAGTGTGAGAGGGTGAGAGGGTGAGAGTGTGAGAGGGTGAGAGGGTGAGAGTGTGAGAGGGTGAGAGTGTGTGTGAGAGGGTGAGAGTGTGAGTGGGTGAGAGTGTGAGAGGGTGAGAGTGTGAGAGTGTGAGAGGGTGAGAGGGTGAGAGTGTGAGAGTGTGAGAGGGTGAGAGTGAGAGGGTGAGAGTGTGTGAGAGTGTGTGAGTGTGAGAGGGTGAGTGTGTGAGAGTGTGAGAGTGTGAGAGTGAGAGGGTGAGAGAGTGTGTGAGAGTCTGAGAGTGTGAGTGTGTGAGAGTGTGAGAGTGAGAGTGTGAGAGTGTGAGAGGGTGAGTGTGTGAGAGTGAGAGTGTGAGAGTGTGAGAGAGTGTGAGAGTGAGAGTGTGAGAGAGTGTGAGAGTGTGAGAGAGTGTGAGAGTGTGAGAGTGAGAGTGTGAGAGGGTGAGTGTGTGAGAGGGTGAGAGGGTGAGAGTGAGAGGGTGAGAGTGTGAGAGAGTGTGAGAGTGTGTGAGTGTGAGTGTGAGAGGGTGAGAGTGTGAGAGTGTGAGAGGGTGAGAGTGTGTGTGAGAGTGTGAGAGTGTGAGAGGGTGAGTGTGTGAGAGTGTGTGAGAGTGTGTGTGAGAGTGAGAGGGTGAGAGTGTGTGAGTGTGAGTGTGTGAGAGGGTGAGTGTGAGAGAGGGTGAGTGTGTGAGAGTGTGAGAGGGTGAGAGTGTGAGAGTGTGTGAGAGTGTGTGAGAGTGTGTGAGTGTGAGTGTGTGAGAGGGTGAGTGTGTGAGAGTGTGAGAGTGTGAGAGTGTGAGAGTGTGAGAGGGTGAGTGTGTGAGAGTGTGAGAGGGTGAGAGTGTGAGTGTGTGAGAGTGTGAGAGTGTGAGAGTGTGAGTGTGTGAGAGTGTGAGAGTGAGAGTGTGTGAGAGAGTGTGAGTGTGAGTGTGTGAGAGGGTGAGTGTGTGAGAGTGTGAGTGTGAGAGAGGGTGAGAGTGTGTGTGAGAGTGAGAGTGAGAGGGTGAGAGTGTGAGAGAGTGTGAGAGGGTGAGTGTGTGAGAGCGTGAGAGTGTGAGAGTGTGAGTGTGTGAGAGTGTGAGAGTGTGAGTGTGTGAGAGTGTGAGAGTGAGAGAGGGTGAGAGTGTGTGTGAGAGTGAGAGGGTGAGAGTGTGTGAGTGTGAGTGTGTGAGAGGGTGAGTGTGTGAGAGGGTGAGTGTGTGAGAGTGTGAGAGTGTGAGAGTGTGAGAGGGTGAGAGTGTGTGAGTGTGTGAGAGTGTGTGAGAGAGTGTGTGAGAGGGTGAGTGTGTGAGAGTGTGAGAGTGTGAGAGGGTGAGTGTGCGAGAGTGTGAGAGGGTGAGAGTGTGTGAGAGTGTGAGAGTGTGAGTGTGAGAGTGTGAGAGTGTGAGAGTGTGAGAGTGTGAGAGGGTGAGTGTGAGAGTGTGTGAGAGTGAGAGTGTGAGAGTGTGAGAGGGTGAGTGTGTGAGAGTGTGAGAGTGAGAGTGTGAGAGTGTGAGAGAGTGTGAGAGTGTGAGAGGGTGAGAGTGAGAGAGTGAGAGAGTGAGAGTGTGAGAGTGTGAGAGGGTGAGAGTGTGAGAGTGTGAGAGAGTGTGAGAGTGTGAGAGTGTGAGTGTGTGAGAGTGTGAGAGTGAGAGAGGGTGAGAGTGTGTGTGAGAGTGAGAGGGTGAGAGTGTGTGAGTGTGAGAGTGAGAGAGGGTGAGAGTGTGTGTGAGAGTGAGAGGGTGAGAGTGTGTGAGTGTGAGTGTGTGAGAGGGTGAGTGTGTGAGAGTGTGAGAGTGTGAGAGGGTGAGAGTGTGAGAGTGTGAGAGGGTGAGAGTGTGAGAGAGTGTGTGAGAGAGTGTGTGAGTGTGAGTGTGTGAGAGGGTGAGTGTGTGAGAGTGTGAGAGTGTGAGAGGGTGAGTGTGTGAGAGTGTGAGAGGGTGAGAGGGTGAGAGAGTGAGAGGGTGAGTGTGTGTGTGAGAGTGTGAGAGTGTGAGAGGGTGAGTGTGTGAGAGTGTGAGAGGGTGAGTGTGTGTGTGAGAGTGTGAGAGTGTGAGAGGGTGAGTGTGTGTGTGAGAGTGTGAGAGTGTGAGAGGGTGAGAGAGTGTGAGTGTGTGAGAGGGTGAGAGGGTGAGTGTGTGAGAGGGTGAGAGAGTGTGAGTGTGTGAGAGGGTGAGAGGGTGAGAGTGTGAGAGGGTGTGTGTGTGAGAGGGTGAGAGTGTGAGAGAGTGTGAGAGTGTGAGTGTGTGAGAGTGAGAGAGTGTGAGAGGGTGAGAGTGTGAGAGGGTGAGAGTGTGTGTGAGAGGGTGTGTGTGAGAGAGTGAGAGGGTGAGTGTGAGAGAGTGAGAGGGTGAGTGTGTGTGAGAGTGTGAGTGTGTGAGAGGGTGAGAGGGTGAGTGTGTGAGAGTGTGTGAGAGTGTGTGAGAGTGTGAGTGTGTGAGAGGGTGAGTGTGTGAGAGTGTGAGAGGGTGAGTGTGTGTGTGTGAGAGTGTGAGAGTGTGAGAGGGTGAGAGTGTGTGAGAGTGTGAGTGTGTGAGAGGGTGAGAGGGTGAGTGTGTGAGAGTGTGTGAGAGTGTGTGAGAGTGTGAGTGTGTGAGAGGGTGAGAGGGTGAGTGTGTGAGAGGGTGAGTGTGTGTGTGAGAGTGTGAGAGTGTGAGAGGGTGAGTGTGTGTGTGAGAGTGTGAGAGTGTGAGAGGGTGAGTGTGTGTGTGAGAGTGTGAGAGTGTGAGAGGGTGAGAGTGTGAGAGAGTGTGAGTGTGTGAGAGTGTGAGAGGGTGAGAGTGAGAGAGTGAGAGGGTGAGTGTGAGAGAGTGAG
>NC_083761.1:89399430-89401930 GCF_963514075.1 Conger conger | reverse complement strand
ACATACAGACACATACACACACACACACACATACAGACACATGCACACAGACACATATACACACACACACACAAACATACAGACACATACACACATACACACACACACAAACATACAGACACATACACACACACACACACCCAAACATACATACTCACGTGCACACACACACACACACACACACACACATCCAAACATACACAGACACAAACATATATATATACACACACACACACACACACACTGAAGTTGTTTTACCTCCTTCTTCATGTAGTTCTCCTCCCAGGCCTGTTTCTCAATCTCCAAGCGTTCTTTCAGGGCCTTCAGCTCCACCTACACACACACACAAATAAATACACACATAAACACACACACACACACAAATAAATACACACATAAACACACACAAATAAATACACACATAAACACACACACGCGCACACACACACACCAATAAATACACACATAAACACACAAACACACACACGCAAATACATACACACAAAGGGGGATGGGGTTGGGTTGGGGTTAGGGTTAAGGGGGTTGGGTTAAGACGGTTGGGTTAAGGGGGTTGGGTTAAGGGGTTGGGTCAGGGTGGGTCCAGGCTGTGTACCTGGTGCCGGCGGTCCTGTTCCTGACGGGTTTTCTCCAGCTCCTCCCGGAGAGCTCGACCAGCCGCAGCGCTGTTCTCATCCAACTGCCTCCGCAACTCGTCCAGCTCCTCCCTCTGCCTGCAGGGCGGCGACAGAGCTCAGCGCCTACACCCATACCTACACCACACCTACACCCATACCTACACCACACCTACACCTACACCTACACCCATACCTACACCACACCTACACCTACACCTACACCCATACCTACACCACACCTACACCCACACCTACACCCATACCTACACCACACCTACACCCACACCACACCTACACCCACACCTACACCACACCTACACCCATACCTACACCACACCTACACCTACACCTACACCCATACCTACACCACACCTACACCTACACCTACACCTACACCCACACCACACCTACACCACACCTACACCCATACCTACACCACACCTACACCCACACCACACCTACACCCACACCTACACCACACCTACACCCATACCTACACCACACCTACACCTACACCTACACCTACACCACACCTACACCCACACCTACACCACACCTACACCCATACCTACACCACACCTACACCTACACCTACACCTACACCTACACCACACCTACACCCATACCTACACCACACCTACACCTACACCTACACCCATACCTACACCACACCTACACCACACCTACACCCATACCTACACCACACCTACACCCATATCTACACCACACCTACACCCATACCTACACCACACCTACAACCATACCTCCACCTACACCACACCTACACCCATACCTACACCTACACCACACCTACACCTACACCACACCTACAACCATACCTACACCACACCTACAACCATACCTACACCTACACCACACCTACACCCATACCTACACCACACCTACACCCATACCTACACCACACCTACAACCATACCTACACCTACACCACACCTACACCCATACCTACACCACACCTACAACCATACCTACACCACACCTAAACCCATACCTACACCACACCTACAACCATACCTCCACCACACCTACACCCATACCTACACCACACCTACAACCATACCTACACCTACACCACACCTACACCCATACCTACACCACACCTACAACCATACCTCCACCTACACCACACCTACACCCATACCTACACCTACACCACACCTACACCACACCTACAACCATACCTACACCACACCTACAACCATACCTACACCTACACCACACCTACACCCATACCTACACCACACCTACACCCATACCTACACCACACCTACAACCATACCTACACCTACACCACACCTACACCCATACCTACACCACACCTACAACCATACCTACACCTACACCCATACCTACACCACACCTAAACCCATACCTACACCTACACCACACCTACACCCATACCTACACCACACCTACAACCATACCTACACCTACACCACACCTACACCCATACCTACACCACACCTACAACCATACCTACACCTACACCACATCTACACCCATACCTACACCTACACCACACCTACACCCATACCTACACCTACACCACACATACACCCATACCTACACCACACCTACACCCATACCTACACCTACACCACACCAACACCCATACCTACACCACACCTACATCTACATCCATACCTACACCTACACCACACCTACACCCATACCTACACTTACACCACACCTACACCACACCTACACCCATACCTACACCTACACCACACCTACACCTACACCCATACCTACACCTACACCACACCTACATCCATACCTACACCACACCTACACCCATACCTACACCTAAACCCGTACCTACACCACACCTACACCCATACCTA
>NC_083761.1:89389430-89391930 GCF_963514075.1 Conger conger | reverse complement strand
CACCTCTGCCCGGCGGCGGCCGGTCTCTCTGGGCGAGGGGCAGAAGCTTAAACGCGTCCTCTAGGGCAGTCACATGGTTCAGCCCCGCAGAGCCCTGCGACCCCTGTGTCTGTGGGGCCTCCACTCTGGCTTCCTGCTCCCTCTCTGACATGGTGCTCCACTCTGGCTTCCTGCTCCCTCTCTGACATGGTGCTCTGGTCTTGCTTCCTGCTCCCTCTCTGACATGGTGCTCTGGTCTTGCTTCCTGCTCCCTCTCTGACACGGTGCTCTGGTCTGGCTTCCTGCTCCCTCTCTGACATGGTGCTCCACTCCGGCTTCCTGCTCCCTCTCTGACATGGTGCTCTGGTCTTGCTTCCTGCTTCCTCTCTGACACGGTGCTCTGGTCTTGCTTCCTGCTCCCTCTCTGACATGGTGCTCTGGTCTGGCTTCCTGCTCCCTCTCTGACATGGTGCTCTGGTCCGGCTTCCTGCTCCCTCTCTGACATGGTGCTCTGGTCTGGCTTCCTGCTCCCTCTCTGACATGGTGCTCTGGTCTGGCTTCCTGCTCCCTCTCTGACATGGTGCTCTGGTCTTGCTTCCTGCTCCCTCTCTGACATGGTGCTCCACTCTGGCTTCCTGCTCCCTCTCTGATATAGTGCTCTGGTCTTGCTTCCTGCTCCCTCTCTGACATGGTGCTCTGGTCTGGCTTCCTGCTCCCTCTCTGACATGGTGCTCCACTCTGGCTTCCTGCTCCCTCTCTGACATGGTGCTCTGGTCTGGCTTCCTGCTCCCTCTCTGACATGGTGCTCCACTCTGGCTTCCTGCTCCCTCTCTGACATGGTGCTCTGGTCTGGCTTCCTGCTCCCTCTCTGACATGGTGCTCCACTCCGGCTTCCTGCTCCCTCTCTGACATGGTGCTCTGGTCTTGCTTCCTGCTCCCTCTCTGACATGGTGCTCTGGTCTGGCTTCCTGCTCCCTCTCTGACATGGTGCTCTGGTCTGGCTTCCTGCTCCCTCTCTGACATGGTGCTCTGGTCTTGCTTCCTGCTCCCTCTCTGACACGGTGCTCTGGTCTGGCTTCCTGCTCCCTCTCTGACATGGTGCTCTGGTCTGGCTTCCTGCTCCCTCTCTGACATGGTGCTCTGGTCTTGCTTCCTGCTCCCTCTCTGACATGGTGCTCTGGTCTGGCTTCCTGCTCCCTCTCTGACATGGTGCTCTGGTCTGGCTTCCTGCTCCCTCTCTGACATGGTGCTCTGGTCTTGCTTCCTGCTCCCTCTCTGACATGGTGCTCTGGTCTGGCTTCCTGCTCCCTCTCTGACATGGTGCTCTGGTCTGGCTTCCTGCTCCCTCTCTGACATGGTGCTCTGGTCTTGCTTCCTGCTCCCTCTCTGACATGGTGCTCTGGTCTTGCTTCCTGCTCCCTCTCTGACATGGTGCTCTGGTCCTGCTTCCTGCTCCCTCTCTGACATGGTGCTCTGGTCCTGCTTCCTGCTCCCTCTCTGACATGGTGCTCCACTCTGGCTTCCTGCTCCCTCTCTGACATGGTGCTCTGGTCTGGCTTCCTGCTCCCTCTCTGACATGGTGCTCTGGTCTGGCTTCCTGCTCCCTCTCTGACATGGTGCTCTGGTCTTGCAGAAGAGGCCTGTATGCTCAGACCACATGGAGGTGACAAAGGCCACAATTAGCCTCTACAGGTCATGCTTTTTAAATCCTTCAAAAACTATAACCTCTCCAACCGCCGGCTTCCCTACACCTCCCCTTCCCCAGCAACCAGAGCTCCACACATCAGGAAGAAACAGCCGGGCAGTTGTGAAGGGGAAACAATCCACTAGATGTCACGCCACAACGGCAAAGAATAAGTCGTTCCCAGATCTGTTCGAACAGTTCTTTAGCAGTTCTGTAAGGCCTGAATTGGTTAGAACAGTTCTCTAGTGGTTCTGTTAGAATGATTCTCAAGTGTTTATAGTAAATGCATATCTGTTAGTACGGATCTGTAGTGGTTCTGTAAGGCCTGTATCTGTTAGTACGGTTCTGTAGTGGTTCTGTAAGGCCTGTATCTGTTAGTACGGTTCTGTAGTGGTTCTGTAAGGCCTGTATCTGTTAGTACGGATCTGTAGTGGTTCTGTAAGGCCTGTATCTGTTAGTACGGTTCTGTAGTTGTTCTGTATGGCCTGCATCTGTTAGCACGGTTCTGTAGTGGTTCTGTAAGGCCTGTATCTGTTAGTACGGTTCTCTACGTGGCACAGAAGGCTGTAAAGACGGATGGGAAAGGGGGATGAATGGATGGGTGTTAAGGGCAAGCAGGCAGGGAAAGGAAAGATGAGATGGAGGAGAAGAAGTTGGATTGTGCTTCACTGGCGAAAGAGTTTACCTCACACAAGGGACCCAGAATGTGCCAAACCTACAGCCAGAAGAGAGGGTGATGAAAAAAAGAGGGAAAGAGGGATGGGGAGGGAGACAGGAAGAGACAAAAGCAGACAAAGCATTAAGAGCCGCACTACAAAAGAGAGAGAGGGAGGGAGA
>NC_083761.1:89366965-89374465 GCF_963514075.1 Conger conger | reverse complement strand
AACACCATCAGCTTCCTGACAACACCATCAGCTTCAACAACATCAGTGTCAACACAACACCATCAGCTTCCTGACAACACCATCAGTGTCAACACAACACCATCAGCTTCCTGACAACACCATCAGCTTCAACAAAACACCATCAGCTTCCTCCCAAAACCATCAGCTTCAACACCATCAGCTTACATCACCATCAGCTTCAACACAACACCATAAGCTTCAGCACCATCAGCTTCAACACAACACCACCAGCTTCAACACAACACCATCAGCTTCAACACAACACCATCAGCTTCATCACAACACCATAAGCTTCAACACCATCAGCTTCAACACAACACCACCAGCTTCATCACAACATCAACAACTTCCTCACAACACCATCAGCTTTATCATAACATCATCAGCGTCAACACAACACCATCTGCTTCATCACAACATCAACAACTTCCTCACAACACCATCAGCTTACAACTCCATCAGCTTCAACGCCATCAGCGTCAACACAACCTCATGAAGTTCAACACAACACTCATTAATACACATGATCAATACGTAATGATCATTACATTATCATATTACCACACACACATGATTAGCACATTATCATAAATCAAAAGTAATTTATTGTAAAAACATATCCTCCTTCATTGATCCATGTTATTAAATGACAATGAACACACAAATGCAAAGATGCACACATACACAATACACATTACAGTTGACACCCTCTATTTTACATAACAGCACAAATGCGAAAAGAAACCAAGCATCCACATGCATGGAATAAATACACAAGCACAGCCATCATTGTATGAAAATAGAATAGAACTAGTTTTATTTGAAAAGAAAATGTTTCAACTTGCTTACTATATTAAGCACGAATAGAGACCGACTGAGTCTTGCCAGTTCACATAAAAACAATAATAAATGAGAGGTTCAGATGGCCGTGATGAGGCTACTTTTTAAGAATTACATTTTCACAGCATCAGCAAGCATGATCTCCCTGTCGCATGTGTGTTGCGTCATCACATCGCACATAATCTGACCAACAAGCCCATACTGATGAAGTCATTTTTAGCTGTGTTTTACCGATACTGATGCACCCCCAATAATAGTATGCACTCCTGGCACAAACACAAAAAGACGCGCACGCACGCGCAGACAAAGAAGAGTCAGGCCAGTATTAAGGATTACGCGGCTGTTTCCACGGTTACCCACCAGCGTGTTGCGCTTTCCCCGGCCGTCGCCCGCCACAGAGACCGACACGGAGCGGGAGAAATGTTTCCCCGATGACGCGCTGCTGGGCCGGCGCGACACAGACAGCTGGGAGCCCGAGAGGCAAAGATCCGGGCCATCCCCACCACCACCCACCGGCAGAGTGCCGGGGCTACGGGCAGCGTGCATCCTACCGGGACCTACAGACAGACAGAGGAAGGGAGAGTCATTCAGTACGAGGCGTCAGTACTAACCAAGCCTAGCCTTGCTAATGAAGCCCTACCCTGCTTAGCTTCTGTAGTAACCCAGCACAGCCGCCATGGGCTTCTGCTCAGCAAGTCTCTAAATATGACTACAGGCTATCTATCAGCAGCTGCGGGGACCCGCTCTTCCCCGTCAGATGGTGTTGCCCCGGGCAACCTAGCCACCCAAACATGGCTGCCCTGCGCTCTTTGACAACTGCACAAAAGGGAGAGAGGCGGAATAATTCAAGACGGTGTCGCCATGTTCACTACAACATTCCTGCTTTGACAGACACCTGCGCCAAGCATATCGCCAAGAGCTGAGCAAACGCATGGAGACAGAACAGATGCCCGGTGAATCCGGGCTGATGTGTAGTTCAAGTTGAAACTCTAGGAACTCGGTCCTAAAAGTCTCCGAGATTGTACGCAGGTTGTCCCGGCAACAAAATGTAGCTTTCCCCAAACAACAAAGTTTCATGTGGCAAAGTGAGCGCGGGCTAGTCGAGCTAAGAACAGACTGTCACGTGTAGTGTACTGTTATATTACAATTCAATAGCACGGTCTCGCTCAAGCCAAGAAAAAATATTATTACTATTACTTTTTTAAAGCAGCCCCTCAAAAAAAAAAAAATCTGATCGATAACAGGAAATCTGCCAACGTGTAATAACACAGGGCAACTTCGGAATCAATAACTGCATTCGACCTGGGTGATTGATCCAGAATACAGAGAATCTCGAAACACAATCAGTTATCACTCGCGCATTGGTGCGTAGGGGAGTAGAGCAGGGCTACCAAGGATTGCGAGGACGGAGAGAGACATTATAATGTTATAAAACTCTTGTTGATTATAGCGGATGTACCACGTATTTCAAGGCATCACCGCCGCACATAGCAAGATCTGAATGATAAATATTAAATGTCTTGTTATTAACACTAGGAATTACTAGGCTAAACAGCTATATACGACTTATACTAGCTGGTAATCCTACTAACAATACACAATAATTGTAATTATAAACAACACAATAACAACAAAAGAATAATAACAACTAAAACAATGTAGAAACATTTCAGACTAACAAAATATTTCATTTAACACGATGCATATGCGAGGTAGATTAATACAATTTTTTATATAACCACGATAATGAACATTATGAATAACTAACTTTAGCGAGCTAATAAAACTAAACTTACCAGAAGCGACCAGTGATTCTGCCCAAAGTAATGGCAATTCCAGATAATGAAAAGAAAACTGGAGCTCAGAGACTCTTTGACACTGATTTACTAAATCAATAATCGTCTTTAAAAGTTCCACCAAATTAGGGTAAATTAGTACACTGCTATTAAATTGATTATATTAACTCTCTAGCTTGTTTGCTGGTTTCATCGACAGCTAGTCAGAGAACACCCATTGCATACGGTACGAGCACGTCATTAATATCGATGAAATGAAATTAGTTGTAGCTAGCCAGCTACACATATTACTATGGTTAAATATTATTCATAAAGAAATATGGATAGGAGCCCAAGAATAGCTACACACTTCCACAAAGAAGCAACAAACGTGCACAAGTAAAGCACAGCAAGAATTAAACGTTATTTTGCTACAGGCTTTCTAGCACCACTAACCGTGCAGATAGGCTATTGTAGCTACCGATATGAGCCAAGTCTTCCACCTGTCTCACTGTATGCCTACACACGCCGATTTTGAACATGCAGATCGAATTTTAGCCACTGTTTTCTATATAAATACTTTATCATCTCAGCAAATACGTTACAAAAAAGAGGGCTCACTAGTTATCCTGCAAGCTCCCTACTGATGCATCTTGATGCAGCGCACAGTAAAATGGCTTTCACTTTTCCCATCGCGGACTGATGTGTTTCTGTACTGTACAGCTAGCAAACGTTTTCTGACGCGAAACGACATGCAATCACCAGCAGAAACGCATTAACTAAAACTTCCGGCAGCTGATATTTGACATCCAGTGGTAAACAGACTCTATCCCACAACAGTTGAAATTGAGAATGAGGGACAACATTTTCGCTGTAGCAACCAGAAACACTGGAGCTCCGCCCAGCAAAGCCTGTGATTGGTGATTTCTGAGCATCAAGCTTCGCTAGCTATGGATGCGATTGGTGGACAATGTGTTCCGTTAGGAGAATATCTGACAAGGGCGTGGCTACGCTATAGGTCGGTTGCCGTTGCAGGGGGCGTGCTCGCAGCTTTGAGGCGACAGATGTTTTCGCATATGCTGGTGTAGCGGAAGTTCATCGAGTATCGTAGTACAGAAGAATTCCTGTACAAATGTTAATTTGCAGCAAAGAAAGCCTTCTCTTCTCTAAAGTCGAGTCAATGGGTAACTATTCGTTTTGTTCGGCGATATCTATAATAAAAATGGAACAAAGCAAGGCAGGGAATGAATAACAAGCAACATGCATGCCAACAAAAATATTAACTTAAAACATTATGAGAAAATGCATTCATCCAAATTATTATAGCAATCCTGTAGGAACAAAATAAACTTTAAGTTGATTTGAAATGATAATTGCCTTCATGTTTCTGCTGGAAGCAGGCGGTGCTCTAAAGTGAAATTCTGGCTTCTGTTACAAATGGAGACTGGCATCAATGACAGGGACATTTTATCTACATATTTTATCTATTTTATATATTGCCGTACAGAATATCATAAATTGAAAGACCAAAACGCGCAAGAAAAACATATTCCTCATTGTGCCAATTTGACCAATGTGCTAAGTATTGAAACATGTTTTTTATACTTAAAATCTTCATAAATTGGTATAGGTAGCAAAACATATACAGTTCCCTTCAAAAGTATTGGAACAGCAATTCAAGCCAATTCCTTTGTTTTTGCAACACACTGAACACATTTGGGGTAAAAAGATGAACACGAGACAAGGTATGGTATCAGACCACCCAATGTTTAGGTGGGCAAAAGTATTGGAACAGAGAGTATTTATGTAAATGAAAGTAAGTATCACTTTATATTTGGTAGCATATCCCTTGCTTGCAATAACTGCATCAAGCCTGTGGCCCATTGACATCACCAAACTATTCTTCAATTGGGTTAAGGTCTGGTGATTGACTGGTCTAAATCCTTCCAAATGAAGTCCTTTGTTGTGTTGGCAGTGTGTTTTGAGTCATTGTCTTGCTGCATGATGAAGTTCCTCCCAATTAGTTTGGACACATTTCTCCAGGAGTTGGCAGACAGAATGTTTTTGTAGACTTCTCAATTCATCCTGCTGCTATCATCATGAGTTACATCATCAATAAAGATTAGTGACCTCACTCCAGAAGCAGCCATGCAAGCCCAAGCCATGACACTTCCTCCACTGTGCTTCACAGATGAGCTTGTATGCTTTTGGATCATGAGCAGATCCCTTCTTTCTCCAGGCTTTGGCCTTTCCAACACTTTGGTAGAGGTTAATCTTGGTCTCATCACTCCATAAAACTTTGTTCAGGAACTTGTGTGGCTCATCTCTGTACTTCTATACAAATTATAATCTTGCCTTTCTGACTGATGAGTGGTTAGCATCTTGTGGAATAGCCGCCTCTATATTGCTGTCTAAGTCTTCTTCGAATGGTTTATTGAGATACCTTCACCCCTGCCCTGTGGAGATTGTCTGTGATGTCACTTACCGATGTTTTGGGGGTTTTCTTCACAGCACTCACAATGTTTCTGTCATCAACTGCTGTTGTTTTCCTTGGTCGACCTGTTCGATGTTTGTTGCTCAGTACGCCAGCGGTTTCTTTCTTTTGCAGGACATTACAAGCTATCCCCAATGCTTGTGCAATGGATTTCTAAGCTTCAAAATGGCTTGCTTTTCTCCCAAAGACAGCTCTCTGGTCTTCATGTCCTCTAGGGTCACTTCACAACTTGTTCCTGTGTTCGAACTGCACTTTGTTGTACTCTCTGGATAAGAGCGTCTGCTAAATGTTTTGTAATGTAATGCAATGTAATGTAATGTAATGTAATGTAATGTTGGTATACTGAATATTTCACAATGTGCCCAGACTAACCAAGAAAAACAAACATCAAGTAGGATCCAAATAAAGTCCTAAGAAAGTACATTGTTCATGGCAGCGTATTTGCATATTGCTAATTTTATTACAGAATTTGCAGACCCACAGATTGTGTAGTGTATGTGCAGAAGACGCTCACAGGGATGAGTTCAGAAGTAAACCTTTCCGAGGCAGATTGAGGGGAGTGGGGGGAGGGGGGAGAGAACAGCTGGCTGGCAGAACAGAAAAGAGATTTTTCTCTGCGTTATTTAAACTCTAAACTCTGCATCAGGCTCCAGATACAGGCTGCCTCCCCCAGAGTCCAGCCGTGCTGCAGAGGCGATAGGGGGGCGGGGCAGGGGGGGCCAGCTTCTGCTCCAGATGGTTCTCCAGTGAGGACCTGAAGGGGGGTCGGGGTGGGGGCAGAGAGGTGGGGGGAGAAGGAGCAACAGTTTGCATTCCAGCCCTTTGTCCAGACCTTCGGTATTCCTGCGGTATTCCTGCAGGAGGCCGGCCCGGCAGATGGCAGCCTGGAGGGGTCAAACTGCCGACCTCAGAGTCATACCCCCCTCAGGGGGGGCTCCCCAAAGACTCGCTGCTTTAGTTCTGCTTTTCATCTGGCTTTAGAGATATTAACACCCCCCTAACTCACACACACGCGCACAGACACACACCCCAACCCCCAACAAACACACACACTCACACATACACCTCCTCCCCCAACAAATACACACACCCACACACGCGCGCAGACACACACTCCAACCCCCAACAAACACACACACACACCCCAACCCCCAACAAATACACCCACACACACGCACACAGACACACACCCTGTCCCCCAACAAACACACACACACACCCCAACCCCCAAAAAATACACCCACACACACGCACACACACACACCCACTCACACACACACATACACCCACACACACGCACACAGACACACACCCTGTCCCCCAACAAACACACACTCACACACATCTGACTTTGGCATTGTTTAAAAAGTGAAAATGAATCTGTTGTTCCTCAAGCAGACACCAAAATCAAAACCCCTTCCACAGCCTGCTGGTAGCTGAATATGTGAAAAAAGTAAGAACATGCAGAAAAAAAAATAAAAAAATAACTTCTGAACATGATTGATTGAATGGCTTTCATCGATAGAATGGAATGAATATCACATATTTCAATAAGACAACATGCAAACAAGCTGTTGGCCTGATCCCGTTAGGAAAAGTAGTGTTTCTTGTGCCCAGTTAGCTACCAAACTAGTTAGAGCTGTATCAGTCTGGATATGATATATATTTCCACATTCAAAAAATCTGCTTTCCACTTCATTGTATGTCAGTAGAGGTAACACCCATTTGGTGAATAGTACTGTGATTGGATGCACTGTGATTGGATGCACTGTGATTGGATGCCCACTAAAACACAGCCCCCGCAAGAAAATGTAGTCGCAATCAGACCTCATCTGACGTCTGTCCATGTGTTTCTTTCAGTTATTGTGTTATTAGGACAATACAGTAATACTTTGTGGATGAATCAGGGACAGATTGTGTCTCATGCTTCCCTCTGGCTGCTAACTGTACAACATGGCGGTGCCGGTAAAAAAGCCCTTGGATAGACAGTGGGCGACATGGTCCCTGTTCTTAGACAGTCCATGTGCTAAACACAGCTAGACCATGCCCAAGTCACACACACATGCATACACACATGGACTCATGCCCGCACTCACATACACTTAAGGAGATGCTCACACGCAGACACACACGCACACGCACACGCATACATATCCTCACACTCCTTACTGCGGATTCCAAATGTCCTCCAAAAACTGTTTCAATCGTTTAATTGGTCATGTTCATTCACAGTGTGGATTTTAATGGAGTGAAGAGGAATGCACCTGTTGTCTCCAGAGATCATGAACAAAGCAGTTCACCAGGACTGACACGTGTCATACTGCCCCCTAGTGGCATCCAGGTGAGTGTGCGTGTATGTCAGTGAGCATG
>NC_083761.1:89359465-89361965 GCF_963514075.1 Conger conger | reverse complement strand
AAGCAATGGTTCTGTCCCGCCTGGACTACTGCAATTCCCTCTTGGCTGGCCTCCCTGCATCCGCCATCAGACCCCTCCAACTTATCCAGAATGCAGCAGCTCGTCTGGTCTTCAACCTTCCCAAATACTCACACGTCACCCCCCTGCTTACTTCCCTCCACTGGCTGCCTGTCATGGCTCGCATCAAATTCAAAACATTGGTGCTAGCCCTCCAAGCAGTTAAAGGGTCTTCCCCAGCTTATCAACAAAAAATCATCAGACCCTACACCTATGCCAGACCTCTTCCTTCAGCCTCCACAGGCCGCTTGGCACCTCCCCCTCTCCAAACCTCCACATCACGCTCACGACTACTGTCTGTTCTGGCTCCACGGTGGTGGAACGAACTCCCCGTTGAGGTCAGAACTGTAGAATCTCTCCCCACCTTCAAGCGCAAACTGAAGACACACCTCTTCAAGCAGCACCTCTCCCCATTCCTCCCTACCTCCCTGTGAACCTTAATTGTTGTCTCTGTGACTTGCTTTGTGTATCGGTATTTTTAGTTGGCTAGGTAAGCAGTGTTTGGATAGTTAACTTTGGTCACTTTTGCTCTGTTTGTTTGTTTCTTTGTTCTCAAAAAAAAAAAGGCCCTCGTCCTTATCTTTGTTGTACAGGTAGCAGTTGAAATTGTACTTCCCTCTAGGGTGTTTCAGCGAACTTATCCCTGGTTATGGGTATGCACTTTGTTGTACGTCGCTCTGGATAAGAGCGTCTGCCAAATGCCAATAATGTAATGTAATATCACTGGACCTACAAACAACTGTTTATGTACATCAGGGAACAGCCGCTTGTTCAGACTACGCATAGCGTTGGGCAGAGTACTAGCTTAACCTCCTGAGACCCTGCATGCTGAGCTCGGCACCGTCTCTTAACATAAGGGAGATTCACTTACTATCAAATAAAATATATAGAAACTATTTTCACTGCAACAAGCCTTTGTGAAGAGACTTGTATTATGTCCAAAAATGTGAAATCCTTAAACTTTTTTTCTCCTGGGTAGCAACTATATTGGTTCCTTCAATGTTCATTACATTTCTCAGTAGCCTCACGTGTCCTCCCCCGAGAAACAAACAGGCCATAAATATTCCGGAGACCCAGTTGCGGTATTTTGTACAATTTGTTCAAAACCTGAAAGTATCCATGCTAATGCATTCAAATATATTGGTACAATTAATAACCACCAAAAGCAAAAATAAATAAATAAACGGCTATCAAACCGGACGTGACCAAGAACATTTTAACTGAAACGTTCGAATGGTAAATGATTCGCTGCGCGTGAAGAGTTGCGTACTGTATTAAAAGTGTTTTTTTTTAGAGAAAAAGAAAGGCAGAATAACGTGTACTCACGGCGGTATTGTGCAGGTACCTGGGCGCGTGTCCGTAGGTAAAACTCCTTTGCCCAAAGCAGGGAATCGGTCTCCGCAAAATTCCTCAGCGGTGAGACATAAAATGAACTGAACATAAACCAGACGAACGGGGGGGTCCCTCTTTCCGCACGTTTGGTCCACGCGCGCTCACACACAGCATTTTATTTACCGATTGTTAAAACTGTACAATGAATCGTCAGACTGCTTTTCCTGTTTGCTCTGCTGCCTCATTACATTTCGGTTGCCGAACTGAACTATTACACTGTGCCGGTCAGAGGAGGATGGGCTCCCTCTCTAGAGCCGATCCTCCTGAGACTCTTCTCGCACCTTGAGTGCTGTATGTCCGTTGGGGTTTTTCCATTTCTTTTGTTTGCTTGACCTCGATTGCTCGCTTTTTCAGGCCTGAATTTCCCCCCAAAGAGGGTTTTTGTGATACTGACTCGGCAATAAGAGGTATATATATATATATATTGTTTTTTAAAATATTGTAAAAAAAAAAAATTATATATATATATATATTTTTTTTTAAGTTGTTTTGCTTTCCTGCCGGTTCCGCGAGCTTCTCTCTGCGCACAGGTGGCTGCGCAAACAAGCAGATCGCGTGCAATGTCCCCCCTGCGCGTGGCGGGTCCAGATGGGAATTCCAGCGCGTCAAGTAAAGGCGCTCAATACCTCACACTCACACTCACTCTCAAAAACTCTTCTCTCTCACACACACACACACACACACACACACACACACAGCCAACATTTCTCCCACAGATAGGAGATCAGAAACGGGACCTCAGTCCACGCTGACACAGCCTAAGAATTCAACGGAACTTCAGCAGATAAGATGCTTCTTCACACTCCACAAGACCTTTTACAAGAATTCTGCTCGATTAGGCACTACTGAGCCCGCTAATCTGCCCATCCTGTTTATGCTGTTAAAGAGTGGTCTGCCTCTCGCAGTGCAGATCTCTGTAGATCTCTGTAGATTGTGAAGTAATCTGTGGCCAGTCGGCTCTTGCTGCCTGAAGAGCGTTTGTGTCGAACAGGTGTTCTTCCTCATTACGGTGAGGATCGTTCGGTCATCAGCTGCAGATGTTTTCCTACAG
>NC_083761.1:89334465-89349465 GCF_963514075.1 Conger conger | reverse complement strand
AGGCAGCTATAATCCATCACAAAGAGGACTCACACTCCATTAACCAGGCAGCTATAATCCATCACAGAGAGGACTCACACTCCATTAACCAGGCAGCTATAATCCATCACAGAGTGGACTCACACGCCATTAACCAGGCAGCTATAATCCATCACAGAGAGGACTCACACTCCATTAACCAGGCAGCTATAATCCATCACAGAGTGGACTCACACGCCATTACCCAGGCAGCTATAATTCATCACAGAGAGGACTCACACTCCATTAACCAGGCAGCTATAATCCATCACAGAGAGGACTCACACTCCATTAACCAGGCAGCTATAATCCATCAGAGAGGACTCACACTCCATTAACCAGGCAGCTATAATCCATCACAGAGAGGACTCACACTCCATTAACCAGGCAGCTATAATCCATCACAGAGAGGACTCACACTCCATTAACCAGGCAGCTATAATCCATCACAGAGAGGACTCACACTCCATTAACCAGGCAGCTATAATCCATCACAGAGAGGACTCACACGCCATTAACCAGGCAGCTATAATCCATCACAGAGAGGACTCACACTCCATTAACCAGGCAGCTATAATCCATCACAGAGTGGACTCACACTCCATTAACCAGGCAGCTATAATCCATCACAGAGTGGACTCACACGCCATTAACCAGGCAGCTATAATCCATCACAGAGAGGACTCACACTCCATTAACCAGGCAGCTATAATCCATCACAGAGTGGACTCACACTCCATTAACCAGGCAGCTATAATCCATCAGAGAGGACTCGCACTCCATTAACCAGGCAGCTATAATCCATCACAGAGAGGACTCACACTCCATTAACCAGGCAGCTATAATCCATCACAGAGAGGACTCGCACTCCATTAACCAGGCAGCTATAATCCATCACAGAGTGGACTCACACTCCATTACCCAGGCAGCTATAATCCATCACAGAGAGGACTCACACTCCATTAACCAGGCAGCTATAATCCATCACAGAGTGGACTCACACGCCATTAACCAGGCAGCTATAATCCATCACAGAGAGGACTCACACTCCATTAAGCAGGCAGCTATAATCCATCACAGAGTGGACTCACACGCCATTAACCAGGCAGCTATAATCCATCACAGAGAGGACTCACACTCCATTAACCAGGCAGCTATAATCCATCACAGAGAGGACTCACACTCCATTAACCAGGCAGCTATAATCCATCACAGAGAGGACTCACACTCCATTAACCAGGCAGCTATAATCCATCACAGAGAGGACTCACACTCCATTAACCAGGCAGCTATAATCCATCACAGAGTGGACCGTGATGCAGGTGAGCCTTGCACAGGCAGGAGGAGCAGAAGGGGTCTCACCTTGTTCCTGGAGTAACGCACCGTGCCTATCCTGGTGTCCTCCGAGAGCAGGTCTGTGAAGATCCAGCCCACCTGAAAAAAATACATTATGCAAGGTGTCTGTCAGAGTGTATACATGTGTGTGTGTGTGTGTGTGTGTGTGTGCGTGTGTGCGTGTGTGCATGAGTGTATGTGTGTGTGTGTGTGTGTATGAGTGTATGTGTGTGTGTGTGTGTGTATGAGTGTATGTGTGTGTGTGTGTGTGTATGAGTGTATGTGTGTGTGAGTGTGAGTGTGAGTGTGAGTGTGAGTGTGAGTGTGAGTGTGTGTGTGTGTGTGTGTGTGTGTGTGTGTGTGTGTGTGTGTGTGTGTGTGTGTGTGTGTGTGTGTGTGCGTGCGTGCGTGCGCGCGTGCGTGTGTGTGTGTGTGTGCGTGCGTGCGTGTGTGAGTGAGTGTGTGTGTGTGTGTCTACCTTACGGAGGCCCAGTTTTGCTGTGTGTGTGTGTGTGTGTGTGTGTGTGTGTGTGTGTGTGTACCTTACGGAGGCCCAGTTTTGCTGCGATCTCGTCGACCGCCACAGCCTTGGGATCATCCACTAACTCCAGGCTGTTCTGAGTTCCAATCTGAAAGCCAATCGTCTTCCATTAAACTGAGACAGGGGCCAGGAGCCAGGTTTGACCTGGTTAGGGTTCAGGGGTTAGGGCTTAGACGTGGGTGTTAGAGTAGGGGTTAGAGGTACGGGTAGGGGTCAGGGGTTAGGGGTAGGGGTTAGGGATTAGGGGTTAGGGGTCAAGTCAAGTCAAGTTTATTTGTATAGCACATTTCATACACAAGGCAATTCAAAGTGCTTTACATAAACAAAAATTATGACAGAGGAAAACAGCATAGGGGGAGAAAAAGAGCATAGAGAACATAATAATAAAATAGACATATAAAATAGACATAAGATGAGCATAAAAATAAAAAAAAAGACAATAAAAAATATTTAAAAAGTGTAAAAGTAGTGCATTTTAGCGTCAGAGTGCAGTAGTTTAGCAACAGTTAAAGGCAGAGGTAAACATAAAGGTCTTTAGTCTATTTCTAAAGATAAGTAGAGTTGGGGCAGATCTAAGATCTTCCGAGAGTTTATTCCAGTTATGTGTGGCATAGTGGCAGAATGCAGCTTTCCCATGTTTTGTTTTGATCCTAGGAACAGCTAGTAGACCGGTCCCTGATGACCTAAGGGCTCTAGAGGGTTCATAGCGTAGAAGCAATTCAGAGATGTATTTTGGGCCTAAACCGTTAAGTGATTTATAGACCAGTAACAGTATTTTAAAGTCTATTCTATGACACACTGGTAGCCAATGCAGGGACCTGAGAACTGGTGTAATATGTTCAGCTTTCTTAGTCCTTGTTAGAACTCTAGCAGCAGCGTTCTGAATGAGCTGTAGTTGTCTCAGTGCTTTTTTTGGAAGGCCTGAGAAAAGACTATTACAGTAGTCTAACCTACTAGAAATGAAGGCATGAATTAGTTTCTCTAGGTCTTGTTTGGACATATAGCCTCTAATTCTTGCAATATTTTTAAGAGGATAAAATGCAGATTTTCTTATAGACTTGATGTGGGAGTTAAAATTGAGATCAGAGTCAATAATAACGCCAAGATTTTTGACTTGATTTTTTGGCTTAAGAGATAAGGACTCAAGGTGTACAGTAACTTTAAGCCTTTCTTCTTTGGCACCGAAGACAATTATCTCTGTTTTATCTTTGTTTAGTTGGAGGAAATTCTGGCACATCCAGTCATTTATTTGGTCAATGCACTAACACAGTGAGTCTATAGGAGCATAGTCACCTGATGAGAGTTATGTATAGTTGGGTGTCATCTGCATAATTATGGTAAGCTATTTTGTTTTTTTGCATAATTAGGCCTAGTGGGAGCATATAAAGGTTGAATAAAACAGGTCCTAAAATAGATCCTTGGGGTACCCCACATGTCATACTAGTTTGGTCAGATGTGTAGTTGCCAATGGAAACAAAGTAGTTCCTGTCTTCCAGATTGGACCTGAACCACTCTAAGACCGTGCCCGATAGCCCAACCCAGTTTTCCAGTCTGTCCAGTAGTATTAAGTGGTCAACAGTATCAAAGGCAGCGCTAAGATCCAGTAACATTAGAATTGAAGTTTTGCCTGAGTCAGTGTTCATACTAATGTCGTTCATAACCTTAGTGAGTGCCGTTTCGGTGCTGTGATGGGGTCGAAAACCTGACTGGAGTTTATCTAGGAGATCGTTTGAGGTTAAGAAGTTGTCAAGTTGTTGGTAGACAGCTTTTTCAATTACTTTGCTTATAAAGGGAAGATTTGATATTGGTCTGTAGTTGCTAATTACAGAAGTGTCAAGGCTACGCTTTTTTAGTAGGGGTTTAATAACTGCAGTTTTCAAGGACTTTGGAAAAATGCCAGTTAGGAGGGAGCTATTAACTATTTGCAGTAAGTCGGTCGCCAAGCAGCTGTAAACACTTAAGAAAGCTTCTTGGATAAGGTTAGGGGTTAGGGGTTGGGGGTAGGGGATAAGGTTAGGGGTTAGGGGTTGGGGGTAGGGGATAAGGTTAGGGGTTAGGGGGTAGGGGATAAGGTTAGGGGTTAGGGGGATAAGGTTAGGGGCTAGGGGTAGGGGGATTAGGTTAGGCGTTAGGGGGTATGGAATAAGGTTAGGGGGTAGGGGGATAAGGTTAGGGGTTGGGGGTAGGGGATAAGGTTAGGGGTTAGGGGGATAAGGTTAGGGGTTAGGGGATAAGGTTAGGGGTTAGGGGGATAAGGTTAGGGGTTAGGGGGTAGGGGATATGGTTAGGGGGTAGGGGGATGAGGTTAGGGGTTAGGGGATAAGGTTAGGGGATAAGGTTAGGGGGTAGGGGATATGGTTAGGGGGTAGGGGGATAAGGTTAGGGGGTAGGGGGATAAGGTTAGGGGGTAGGGGGATATGGTTAGGGGGTAGGGGGATATGGTTAGGGGGTAGGGGGATATGGTTAGGGGGTAGGGGGATATGGTTAGGGGGTAGGGGATATGGTTAGGGGGTAGGGGGATAAGGTTAGGGGGTAGGGGGATAAGGTTAGGGGTTAGGGGGTAGGCGATAAGGTTAGGGGTTAGGGGGTAGGCGATAAGGTTAGGGGTTAGGGGGTAGGCGATAAGGTTAGGGGTTAGGGGGATAAGGTTAGGGGTTAGGGGATAAGGTTAGGGGGTAGGGGGATAAGGTTAGGGGATAGGGGATAAGGTTAGGGGGTAGGGGATAAGGTTAGGGGGTAGGGGATAAGGTTAGGGGTTAGGGGTTAGGGGATAAGGTTAGGGGTTAGGGGGTAGGGGATATGGTTAGGGGGTATGGGATAAGGTTAGGGGTTAGGGGGATAAGGTCAGGGGTTAGGGGGTAGGGGATAAGGTTAGGGGTTAGGGGGTAGGGGATAAGGTTAGGGGTTAGGGGATAAGGTTAGGGGTTAGGGGATAAGGTTAGGGGTTAGGGGTTAGGGGATAAGGTTAGGGGTTAGGGGATAAGGTTAGGGGTTAGGGGATAGGGTTAGGGGGTAGGGGATAAGGTTAGGGGGTAGGGGATAAGGTTAGGGGTTAGGGGGTAGGGGGTAGGGGATAAGGTTAGGGGTTAGGGGATAAGGTTAGGGGTTAGGGGGTAGGGGGTAGGGGTTAGGGGATAAGGTTAGGGGGTAGGGGATAAGGTTAGGGGTTAGGGGGAGTCCTGTGTGAGTGCGTGTGAAAGCAGCGCTGCCACCAGTGGCAGGGCCAGGCAGGCGCACCTGTGGCGGCTCGTAGATGGCGGCCACCTCGGCACGCAAGCCCAGCGGGATGTCCTTGTGCTCCGTGTAACGCCCGTACAGGAAGCCCATACGCTGACTTCCTGTCTTCCTCCAGAAGTCCAGGAAGCGGTCGGCGATGGTATGGTTCTCGAACATAATGTTATCCACGTGTCTGTACTTCTACAAGAACGAAACGAGGCAAAACATTCTTTTTGAGCTTTTTACAGAAACCTTCAGGAAGACTCTTTCCAGAGTGACAGAAGGGCAAACACAGCCAGCACAGCCGTGGATGTGCATGCGTGGTCATGGTTATGCAAGAGACGGTTTGATCCCCGCCCAGGCCTGTGTCAAAGTGTCCCTGAGCAAGACACCTAACCCCCAAATGCTCCTGACGAGCTGGTCGGGGCCTTGCATGGCAGCCAATCGCCGTCAGTGTGTGAGTGTGTGTATGAATGGGTGAATGAGAAGCATCAATTGTACAGCGCTTTGGATAAAGGCGCTATATAAATGCCAACCATTTAGTCAGTGTCAGGGGCTGGGTTATACAGGTGAGTTTACCTGGCGGGTCAGTGTCAGGGGCTGGGTTATACAGGTGAGTTTACCTGGCGGGTCAGTGTCAGGGGCTGGGTTGTACAGGTGAGTTTACCTGGCGGGTCAGTGTCAGGGGCTGGGTTATACAGGTGAGTTTACCTGGCGGGTCAGTGTCAGGGGCTGGGTTATACAGGTGAGTTTACCTGGCGGGTCAGTGTCAGGGGCTGGGTTGTACAGGTGAGTTTACCTGGCGGGTCAGTGTCAGGGGCTGGGTTGTACAGGTGAGTTTACCTGGCGGGTCAGTGTCAGGGGCTGGGTTGTACAGGTGAGTTTACCTGGCGGGTCAGTGTCAGGGGCTGGGTTGTACAGGTGAGTTTACCTGGCGGGTCAGTGTCAGGGGCTGGGTTGTACAGGTGAGTTTACCTGGCGGCTGAGTGTGAGGGCGCTGGGTTGGCACTTGGTGCAAATTCCCTCAGGCCAGGGCGGATGGCCCTCACATCCCGACTTTATCTTACAGCTGACGTTCTCCAGAGCTGCAAACTTTCCTCTGCGAAACACACACACACACACACACACACACACACACATTACACTACTCGAAATACCAGATTTCATAATGGCAAAAAAGTGATCATCAATGGCTCCAGAAGGCATTGATATAAGACATTGGCTCAAGCACACAGGTGGCGATGTTGGTGGTTGTGGTTGTTGTGGTTGTGGTTGTGGTTGTTGTTGTTGTTGTTGTTGTTGTTGTGGTTGTTGTTGTGGTTGTTGTTGTGGTTGTGGTTGTTGTTGTGGTTGTTGTGGTTGTTGTGGTGGTTGTTGTTGTTGTGGTTGTTGTGGTTGTTGTGGTTGTTGTTGTTGTGGTTGTTGTGGTTGTTGTTGTGGTTGTTGTTGTTGTTGTTGTTGTTGTGGTTGTTGTTGTTGTTGTTGTGGTGGTTGTTGTTGTTGTTGTTGTTGTTGTTGTTGTGGTTGTTGTTGTTGTTGTTGTGGTTGTTGTTGTTGTTGTTGTTGTTGTTGTGGTTGTTGTTGTTGTTGTGGTTGTTGTGGTTGTTGTTGTTGTTGTGGTTGTTGTTGTGAAGACGGTGCTAGCGCTCTGGCGCCCCCTGGTGTTACTCACTTGTCCGCGCCGCCGGTCAGTTTGCGGATGTAGGCGTGGAACGACATGTGCTTGACAGGAGGGTCCAGGTGGTTCAGGTAGTCCTCATCAAAGGGCTGTCAATCACAAACACACAGCCGTCAATCACGAACACAGCTGTCAATCACTAAATGTATCACACCTTCACATTACTTCAGCCAATGGTCCTCTATGCTAGTGAACTGCTATTTTAGCTAACTGTCCTCTATGCTAGTGAACTGCTACTTTAGCTAACTGTCCTCTATGCTAGTGAACTGCTACTTTAGCTAACTGTCCTCTATGCTAGTGAACTGCTACTTTAGCTAACTGTCCTCTATGCTAGTGAACTGCTACTTTAGCTAACTGTCCTCTATGCTAGTGAACTGCTACTTTAGCTAACTGTCCTCTATGCTAGTGAACTGCTACTTTAGCCAACTGTCCTCTATGCTAGTGAACTGCTACTTTAGCTAACTGTCCTCTATGCTAGTGAACTGCTACTTTAGCTAACTGTCCTCTATGCTAGTGAACTGCTACTTTAGCTAACTGTCCTCTATGCTAGTGAACTGCTACTTTAGCTAACTGTCCTCTATGCTAGTGAACTGCTACTTTAGCTAACTGTCCTCTATGCTAGTGAACTGCTACTTTAGCTAACTGTCCTCTATGCTAGTGAACTGCTACTTTAGCTAACTGTCCTCTATGCTAGTGAACTGCTACTTTAGCTAACTGTCCTCTATGCTAGTGAACTGCTACTTTAGCTAACTGTCCTCTACGCTAGTGAACTGCTACTTTAGCTAACTGTCCTCTACGCTAGTGAACTGCTACTTTAGCTAAGTTACATGCTAATGGTTGGCTCCCCAGCAAACTGCAGGTTGATTATTTAAATAGTAGTATGTAGTATATTGCGCTATATTATTGTCACTTTGGCTTTGTCTTACAGCATTGCGTGACACTGTTTAACCCAGTGATGTTTGTACATACAGGTGCAGTAAAGCAGCTACACACAGGTGTGCTCTTACCTCTAATGGAACACAGTGCACACACTTCCCCATCAGGCCATGTCTACACCTGCACCGAGCCAGAGGAAACAAGAGCGTCAGACTCCACACACACACACACACACACACACACACAGACACACAGACACTCACTCACACACTCACACACTCACACACTCACACACTGGAAATGTGACAGTGTGGACGTTGGGAATGGGGACAGGGCGTAGGGCAGAGGCTGCATGGAGACAGGGCGTAAGGCAGAGGCTGCATGGAGACAGGGCGTAGGGATGGGGACAGGGCGTAGGGCAGAGGCTGCATGGAGACAGGGCGTAGGGCAGAGGCTGCATGGAGACAGGGAGTAGGGATGGGGACAGGGCGTAGGGCAGAAGCTGCATGGAGACAGGGAGTAGAGATGGGGACAGGGCGTAGGGCAGAAGCTGCATGGAGACAGGGAGTAGGGATGGGGACAGGGTGTAGGGCAGAAGCTGCATGGAGACAGGGAGTAGAGATGGGGACAGGGCGTAGGGCAGAAGCTGCATGGAGACAGGGAGTAGGGATGGGGACAGGGCGTAGGGCAGAGGCTGCATGGAGACAGGGAGTAGGGATGGGGACAGGGCGTAGGGCAGAGGCTGCATGGAGACAGGGCGTAGGGATGGGGACAGAGCGTAGGGCAGAGGCTGCATGGAGACAGGGAGTAGGGATGGGGACAGGGCGTAGGGCAGAGGCTGCATGGAGACAGGGAGTAGAGATGGGGACAGGGCGAAGGGCAGAAGCTGCATGGAGACAGGGAGTAGAGATGGGGACAGGGCGTAGGGCAGAGGCTGCATGGAGACAGGGAGTAGGGATGGGGACAGGGCGTAGGGCAGAGGCTGCATGGAGACAGGGCGTAGGGATGGGGACAGAGCGTAGGGCAGAGGCTGCATGGAGACAGGGCGTAGGGATGGGGACAGAGCGTAGGGCAGAGGCTGCATGGAGACAGGGAGTAGGGATGGGGACAGGGCGTAGGGCAGAAGCTGCATGGAGACAGGGAGTAGAGATGGGGACAGGGCGTAGGGCAGAAGCTGCATGGAGACAGGGAGTAGAGATGGGGACAGGGCGTAGGGCAGAAGCTGCATGGAGACAGGGCGTAGGGATGGGGACAGGGCGTAGGGCAGAAGCTGCATGGAGACAGGGCGTAGGGATGGGGACAGAGCGTAGGGCAGAGGCTGAATGGAGACAGGGAGTAGGGATGGGGACAGGGCGTAGGGCAGAGGCTGCATGGAGACAGGGCGTAGGGATGGGGACAGGGCGTAGGGCAGAAGCTGCATGGAGACAGGGCGTAGGGATGGGGACAGAGCGTAGGGCAGAGGCTGCATGGAGACAGGGAGTAGGGATGGGGACAGGGCGTAGAGCAGAGGCTGCATGGAGACAGGGCGTAGGGATGGGGACAGGGCGTAGGGCAGAGGCTGCATGGAGACAGGGCGTAGGGATGGGGACAGGGCGTAGGGATGGGGACAGGGCGTAGGGCAGAGGCTGCATGGAGACAGGGCGTAGGGATGGGGACAGGGCGTAGGGCAGAGGCTGCATGGAGACAGGGCGTAGAGATGGGGACAGGGCGTAGGGATGGGGACAGGGCGTAGGGCAGAGGCTGCATGGAGACAGGGCGTAGGGATGGGGACAGGGCGTAGGGCAGAGGCTGCATGGAGACAGGGCGTAGGGATGGGGACAGGGCGTAGGGATGGGGACAGGGCGTAGGCCAGAGGCTGCAGGGAGACAGGGCGTAGGGATGGGGACAGGGCGTAGGGATGGAGACAGGGCGTAGGGATGGAGACAGGGCGTAGGGATGGAGACAGGGCGTAGGGATGGGGACAGGGCGTAGGGATGGAGACAGGGCGTAGGGATGGAGACAGGGCGTAGGGATGGAGACAGGGCGTAGGGCAGAAGCTGCATGGAGACAGGGCGTAGGGATGGGGACAGGGCGTAGGGATGGAGACAGGGCGTAGGGATGGGGACAGGGCGTAGGGCAGAGGCTGACTCACAGCTGGGGGTCTCTGTTCCTGTAGATCTTTCCGTCCTGCTTGGACAGATGCTGGTCGATGTCGTCCTCGGCGATCTGGGGAGTGGACTGCGAGCGGGGCACTGCTGAGGAGGAGGAGGATGTGGCGAAGGAGGCGGGCAATGAAGAGGACGTTGAAGGTAGCGAAGAGGAGGTGTGAGGGCCCGTGACATCCATGACCTCACCAGAGGGCCCCGAGGAGCCGGAGGGGAACAGGAAGAGCATGTCTCCGTGCCTGTGGAGACGCCACCGTGTTACAACCACGACGCCACCGCGTTACAACCACAACGCCACCGCATTATAACCACGAGGCCACCATGTTACAACCATGACACCACCGCGTTACAACCACGACACGATCGCGTTACAACCACGGCACCCCTGCTCTCTCTCCCGGCTCTCTCTCCCGCTCTCTCTCCCCCGCGCAGTGACTCACTTGATCTTCAGCAGACTGAGGGTCTTGTTCTGGGACAGGATCTCCCCAGTCTTGTTACGGTTCACATACACAGAGAAGCCATTGGAGCTGAAGCCAAACTCCTTAGCAACCTGCAGGGGAGAGAAACCACATGCGACACATCTTACCCCCAGTGCATGTTACATATCTAACCCCCAGTAACCACTTTTTACATGTCACCACCACGTTACCTTCTTGAGGAACGCAGCCGCCGTCTCCCGCTTAGTGGATGGGATCTTTTTCATTCCATCCGGAGACTGGACCCGGATGATCTGCGAATAAGCGAAGAGTGCGTGTGAGCTCTGCCGAATCGCATGAATAAACCCAATTCACAATGGGACTAATACAGTAGAAGTGACATCGCATTTAAAACAAGTATAAGTCATTTTAAACAGAGCATGAACTTCAGCTTCCATATGCGCGATGTTATCGCGTAATAATTCTAGTATTATCCAATACGGCTATAAATACAATACAGCTACAACACAAGCCATGTACAACCCATGGAAGGGGCCATGTACATAGCTTTTCAGCAAAAGCACCCACCAAATTGCCCAGACAGAGCAACATAGCCAATTCCTGCTGATCTGACACCATGAACAATTGAAATTAGATAGCCAGCTAAGATTGATCCGACCAGTGACATGACTTTGCACAAAACAGGATGACCTGGCATCTGTCGTCAAACGGAACGCTCGTAATTTAGAAACATAGCTAAGACCTTCCTCCAATAACAACTTCAGTTCGACTAACGTTACATTACATTACATTAATTACATTAAGTTACTCGCTAATGTTATTTGTAAGGTGCCGCACTAATAGCATGCTAGCTAGCTAGCAAGCTTGACACAATTCATAAAAACAATGACAGCTAAGTTAGCTAATCTAAAACCGCAACGTAAATAAGTTAGCTGCAATTCCGTTGGCTGCGTTCGTTGCAGCGCAGGTTCTGCAGTAGCAGTTAGCTAACTAAAATAGCTGACCCCACTCTGAGGGCGATCCAAAAAGTAACGTTATAATCTAGCTAGGTAACTTAGCTACTTAAATGTTGCTTAGCTAACCAACTAGAACTAAAGACAACTAACAACTTGGCAAACGAGCAAGCAAAATCACTTGTATATCAATTCGCTCATTAGAAAAATAAACTACAAACAAGCCAGCTAACGTTAGTTATAACGACCTGCCAAACTAGTAGTTCACAAGTTAGTGCGTGCCATTATGTAAATACAAATATTTAACTAGCCAGCTAACAGGCTAGCGTTAACTGCGTTACTCTAAGTAGCCAGGGTGATACTAGCTAGCTAGGTAACGTTAGTCTGTTTTTCTTTCTCACACGGGACTTTGCGTTTTTAAAAACTGTTTGCACATTGAACTCAATCTCATGTGGCATAATGCATAAGTAGCAAGCCCAGACTAATGTACGCAGCGAACAACCGGGTTGTGTTTCTGTGCTGATGATGGTTTTGTTTTTGCTGTATTCTGCCTTTAGCTAGCTCTGCGGCCCGAAACTGTGCTAGCTGCTAACTGCTAATTCTGCTGCCTCATCACTCCGACAGACTTGGTTGCCACCAAACTCACGACCAGTTGTTGTATAATCACTGAGCTCATTACTTACTATGTTTTCTGTCATGGTCACAGGTGCTGTTCCTTCCCCGATGTGCTTCTCAAAGTATTGTGTCAATACTATGCTTCTGCTTTCAATGTTTTAATGATTGTCGGAGTTCCCGAAACTACATCGCATTGCTTGGGTACCGGGTGTCACAGGCTAACAATACCGTAGCTCGCGGAACCCGCACCTACAACCAATCCTGGCTGCAACAGAGTCATTAAGTATTTCAGTTCCGATACACGGCGGTTCCCCTTCCCCTAGTGGTAAAGCTCTGGAAACACAGCCGGGGCGGGAATGCGCAATCCCGCTGTATACATTGAAAAACGCAGTTCCCCTCGATTGACTTCAAAGAAACATGGCAGATAACAGACACACTTTGCGAGCAGGTCAACAGTTTTGTTTTTTTCCTTTTTTTCCTTTCTGGCCAATATTGTCAACTGAATTTTCCAAAACTCATAGGTAAGCATTACAGGACTTGGCAATGCATTTCAAGAGGAACACACATTCACATTAAATCTCCCGATACCTTACATAAATGTGTAGTTGCCATATTAAAATAGCCTGCTGCAGACAATAAACCATTGTATTTTATTAGTATTTCACTACCACTAACATTTTTTTAAAAGTGTATAGAAATATACTTAATTTACAATTACATTTATCAAACATTGCCTCATGTGTAATGGTTGCTCTGTGGATGGTAAACATGCTCTCGATATAGAGCAAATCGCTCAATCGATCATTTTTAGAAAGCAGCTGAGGTTTTGTTTCAGGCCCATGTGCCTCTCCTCCCCTGAAACAGTCACTGAAGCTTACAGCTGGAGCCTCTTAATCTCAGTGTTATGACTCTCACATGATTCTACAACCTCTGGGCCATGGACCAGGCAAATGCCACCCCCCCGCTCTCTCTCAGGAAAAAGGCTGAGGAGAGTCTACATTTCCTGACACCCGGGGAACATGAGGCAGTTTAACGTCTTGAAGTTCCTTCTTTTCTGGAGGACGCAAGAGGACGATCCTCGCAGTAAAGAGACCGCTCCTCTGATACCGAAGGTACTGTGCACTGCTGTTTAGCGTTAGGGATAGCGTTAGTGTCAGGGTCAGGGTTAGGGTTAGGGTTAGCGTTAGCATTAGCGTTAGGGTTAGTAATAGGGTCAGGGTTAGGGTCAGGGTCAGGGTTAGGGTTAGCATTAGGGTTAGGGTTAGCATTCCCGGTCTTCTGAAAGCTCTCACAGTGGGGCCACTGCTATGGGAAAATCACTGCTGAGGAATATCCCAGCTTTATTTCATTTGTTTTTTTACTACTTTTGTTTTTATTACAAGCATTCTTACATTAATTGGTGTTTGTCTTATTATCTTTACCATATGAAGCGTTGTCTTGCATGAAAGGTGCTATTTGAATAAATTGTCATTTGATTTGGGCTTCCCCCCTTCCTTTTTTATTAATTTAGCAAAGAGACAAACGGGACTGTGTTTCAGCTGTGGTAAATGCAAGTCATGTTTAATCTTCTCTCTTTCCTTAAATGTCACCACCAATCCAATGCTCTCTTTCACCCCATGTCTCAGTAGATCTCTTGGTTGACAGTAGCCATTTTAAATGTTCTTTATAAATAAATGTGACTTGACACTCCCATTCTCTCACTTTCTCTCTGTAATTTATCTATTTTAGGAACATTATTATGGTGTGTCTGCAAATAAAATCTGTTTTCTTCTATCTCTCTCTCTGAAGCACAATATTGACACACAGACAGCTGTATTTGGCTCCACTAATGGTGAAGAGGTGCATGATGGGAAGGCGAGGCAGGACTGGGAGACACCCTGGTCATGTGATGGGGTGCTGAAGCTGCTGCTGTTCTTGGGCACCCTGCTGTTCAGCGCTGTCGGGCTGGGGGGCCTGGGCCTGGGGCTCTGGGGTCTGACAGAGAAGGAGTCCTTCGCCCAGGAGAGGATCGGCCAGCTGGGGGCTGACCCCATGCTCCTGTTTGTGTGTGGGGGGCTGCTGCTGGCTCTGCTCAGCCTGGTGGGGTGCGTGGGTACGTGAGTAATAAAATAATATGTTATTTAGCTGATGCTTTTAACCAAAGCGACTTACAATTGATTAGTCTCTAAAAGGGACAATCCCCCCTGGAGCACTGTGGGATTAAGGGCCTCGCTCAACAGTCCAAAAGCTGCACCTATTCTCCGGGTCCCAGTCATGGACATTAGCCATTAGACTATGGGGCTGTCCCCTAGTGTGTGTGGGGCTGTCCCCTAGTGTGTGTGGGGCTGTCCCCTAGTGTGTGGGGCTGTCCCCCTAGTGTGTGTGGGGCTGTCCCCTAGTGTGTGTGGGGCTGTCCCCTAGTGTGGGGCTGTCCCCTAGTGTGTGTGGGGCTGTGTGTGTGGGGCTGTCCCCTAGTGTGTGTGGGGCTGTCCCCTAGTGTGTGTGGGGCTGTGTGTGTGGGGCTGTCCCCCTAGTGTGTGTGGGGCTGTCCCTGAGTGTGTGTGGGGCTGTCCCCCTAGTGTGTGTGGGGCTGTGTGTGTGGGGCTGTCCCCTAGTGTGTGTGGGGCTGTCCCTGAGTGTGTGTGGGGCTGTCCCCTAGTGTGTGTGGGGCTGTCCCCTAGTGTGTGTGGGGCTGTCCCCTAGTGTGGGGCTGTCCCCTAGTGTGGGGCTGTCCCCTAGTGTGTGTGGGGCCGTGTGTGTGGGGCTGTCCCCTAGTGTGTGTGGGGCTGTGTGTGTGGGGCTGCCCCCCTAGTGTGTGTGGGGCTGTGTGTGTGGGGCTGTCCCTGAGTGTGTGTGGGGCTGTCCCCTAGTGTGTGTGGGGCTGTCCCCCTAGTGTGTGTGGGGCCCCTAGTGTGTGTGGGGCTGTCCCCTAGTGGGGCTGTCCCCTAGTGTGTGTGAGGCTGTCCCCTAGTGTGGGGCTGTCCCCTAGTGTGGGGCTGTCCCCTAGTGTGTGTGGGGCCGTGTGTGTGGGGCTGTCCCCTAGTGTGTGTGGGGCTGTGTGTGTGGGGCTGCCCCCCTAGTGTGTGTGGGGCTGTCCCCCTAGTGTGTGTGGGGCTGTCCCCCTAGTGTGTGTGGGGCCCCTAGTGTGTGTGGGACTGTCCCCTAGTGTGTGTGGGGCTGTCCCCTAGTGTGTGTGGGGCCCCTAGTG
>NC_083761.1:89309465-89329465 GCF_963514075.1 Conger conger | reverse complement strand
ATCCACTTAGAGGTTTTACACGCTGTGTGTCCTGAGATGATGATCTGCATACCACTGTTGTAATGCATCGTTATTTGTGTTGTGGTCACCTCCCTGTCAGCTTTGACCTCTGACCTCCTCAAATCACATTTCTTCCCCATGCTGACATTTGCTGGTGCACAGGTCTACCTAATAAAGTGCTCAATGAGTATATCTATATTTGTATTCATAATTAATGTAGGGATTTTACTCTCTACGAAACCGGGGCTCCAATTAATTTAGTGTAGCAGTATAACTGCAAAAGGTAATCAGTCTCATACAATTACTGTTATCAGAAATATCTAACCACAAATTTAGCATTTTAATTAAGAATTAAAATAACCAATATCAATGATTAAAACATACCGATAACCTGAAGGTTGGACGTTCTTTGAAAGACTGCTGTAACTCGGCTCTCATGTTTACGTGACGCCAAAACAGACACCGCGTTTCATACAATATATTTTTTAAACAAAAGTACAAACACAGAACAGATTAACTAACGGGAAGTTAGTAGGGTAAGTTAGTAGAGTATGCGTGTGCGCGTGTCCCTTGAACAAAGGAAAGGTAAAAGTGGGCGTTGTTAGTGTTAGAGACTACGTGCGTAGTTTACTCGAAATGCGCGAAAGACGGTGAATCAACGGCGTACATATACGGCTAACAGAATACATTCAAATGATAAGACAAAGCAAATATAGAAACACAGATTCACAATAACAGTTAAGACTGAACTAAACACTGGCTATGCCTGAATGTTCGTTGTCTTACTGAGTCCATAAGCATTGCTGGATCCAAAAGACATGCTGTCCTTATAGGAGCCGCGATGGTGTGGTGAATGTCCTGGAGAGGTGCGATGGTGTGGTGAATGTCCTGGAGAGGTGCGATGGTGTGGTGAATGTCCTGGAGAGATGTGCAAAGCTGGGGCGTTCCCGTCTCAGCCGCGCGTTGTCGTCTGGTCCTTTCGGTTGCTGAAAAGATGTTCGCTGGTCCTTTTTCCGGGTGGAGAAGTTTGTTGCTGTGCGTTGCAGGGGTAAACTGATGTAGCGTTCCGCGTACACCAGCTTCCACTCGCTATAGGCCACTTAGTTACCGCGAGGTAAACTAGGTGTGTCCGTAGGCCTGGTGGTGCACTGTGCAGAATTCAGCCTCTGTCCGAGTCTCGGAGCTGATGAGCTGAAGAAGAAATGGGAAGAAGGGGGCTTTCCCGAGAGCTGCCTTGCTCTTACACTGGGAAAGTTTATTGCTCCCGCCATTACGGGATTGGCTGAACAGAGCTAGACATCATGCGGGGTGGACGTCGCGGAATTGTCCTGTGGGATTGTGGGAAATGTGGTTCCTACATTAATGTAATATAGTGTACACGTTTTTAATAAAGACTGGTGCAGGCCTGCAGCGTGCAATCTCACCATTTACAGGCATACTAAAACAGACATGCTCAGTCAATACTATGATACACTGACAAAAGCACACAATTGCTTATTACAGTGGTGAGCTGCGTTTGCGAGAGATTAGGCTTGGTGGGAGTCTGTAGGATGTGTACACCTCTTAGGGGTGGAGTCTGTAGGATGTGTACACCACTTAGGGGTGGAGTCTGTAGGATGTGTACACCTCTTAGGGGTGGAGTCTGTAGGATGTGTACACCTCTTAGGGGTGGAGTCTGTAGGATGTGTACACCTCTTAGGGGTGGAGTCTGTAGGATGTGTACACCTCTTAGGGGTGGAGTCTGTAGGATGTGTACACCTCTTAGGGGTGGAGTCTGTAGGATGTGTACACCTCTTAGGGGTGGAGTCTGTAGGATGTGTACACCTCTTAGGGGTGGAGTCTGTAGGATGTGTACACCTCTTAGGGGTGGAGTCTGTAGGATGTGTACACCTCTTAGGGGTGGAGTCTGTAGGATGTGTACACCTCTTAGGGGTGGAGTCTGTAGGATGTGTACACCTCTTAGGGGTGGAGTCTGTAGGATGTGTACACCTCTTAGGGGTGGAGTCTGTAGGATGTGTATACCTCTTAGGGGTGGAGTCTGTAGGATGTGTACACCTCTTAGGGGTGGAGTCTGTAGGATGTGTATACCTCTTAGGGGTGGAGTCTGTAGGATGTGTACACCTCTTAGGGGTGGAGTCTGTAGGATGTGTACACCTCTTAGGGGTGGAGTCTGTAGGATGTGTATACCTCTTAGGGGTGGAGTCTGTAGGATGTGTATACCTCTTAGGGGTGGAGTCTGTAGGATGTGTACACCTCTTAGGGGTGGAGTCTGTAGGATGTGTACACCTCTTAGGGGTGGAGTCTGTAGGATGTGTATACCTCTTAGGGGTGGAGTCTGTAGGATGTGTACACCTCTTAGGGCTGGAGTCTGTAGGATGTGTACACCTCTTAGGGCTGGAGTCTGTAGGATGTGTACACCTCTTAGGGGTGGAGTCTGTAGGATGTGTACACCTCTTAGGGGTGGAGTCTGTAGGATGTGTACACCTCTTAGGGGTGGAGTCTGTAGGATGTGTACACCTCTTAGGGGTGGAGTCTGTAGGATGTGTACACCTCTTAGGGGTGGAGTCTGTAGGATGTGTACACCTCTTAGGGGTGGAGTCTGTAGGATGTGTACACCACTTAGGGGTGGAGTCTGTAGGATGTGTACACCTCTTAGGGGTGGAGTCTGTAGGATGTGTACACCTCTTAGGGGTGGAGTCTGTAGGATGTGTACACCTCTTAGGGGTGGAGTCTGTAGGATGTGTACACCTCTTAGGGGTGGAGTCTGTAGGATGTGTACACCTCTTAGGGGTGGAGTCTGTAGGATGTGTACACCTCTTAGGGGTGGAGTCTGTAGGATGTGTACACCTCTTAGGGGTGGAGTCTGTAGGATGTGTACACCTCTTAGGGGTGGAGTCTGTAGGATGTGTACACCTCTTAGGGGTGGAGTCTGTAGGATGTGTACACCTCTTAGGGGTGGAGTCTGTAGGATGTGTACACCTCTTAGGGGTGGAGTCTGTAGGATGTGTACACCTCTTAGGGGTGGAGTCTGTAGGATGTGTACACCTCTTAGGGGTGGAGTCTGTAGGATGTGTACACCTCTTAGGGGTGGAGTCTGTAGGATGTGTACACCTCTTAGGGGTGGAGTCTGTAGGATGTGTACACCTCTTAGGGGTGGAGTCTGTAGGATGTGTACACCTCTTAGGGGTGGAGTCTGTAGGATGTGTACACCAGGGCATATTAAACACCCACACAGGAGACATGCTCTTTTTTTGTATTTTTATTGTTTCCATTTTTTCCAGCTTTATTGTCATGTGATCCTGTGAAGGGGGCTGGCCCGGCTATGTAAATATAATGCTCACTGTTCGAACCTGCTGGACTCGTCTACCCACAACCCCATGCTTCAGCTGGCCAATGACAAGGCCAGGTTTCCAAACCAAACTCAGAATATGAGAGAAAAGCAGCAGTGAACAATCAGAGAAACAGTGATGATATTATGGCTCATATTGAGCTCTATCTGAAAGGTAAACAGCACACACCCAAAATAATCTTACAAAGATCTGAGCATAAAATATGTGTCAGGAATCAAGAATAGGAAGACATGAAGTTTACAAGAGCAAGACAACAGGTCTGCTGCTGCACAGGCTGCACGGGCTGAGAGAGGCTGGAGCAGGTCATGAACAACAGAGGAGAGAGAGAGAGAGGGAGAGGAGGAGGGGGAGAGAGAGATGTGTGTGGTGTGTGTATTATAGTGTGTTTGTTGTGTGTGTGTGTGTGTGTGTGCGTGTGCATTCATGTATGCAAGACAGAAACAGTGTGTGTGTGTGTGTGTGTGTATGTGAAATAGAGACAGTGTGTTTGCTGTGTGTGTGTGTGTGTGTGTGTGTGTGTGTGAAAGAGACAGTGTGTTTGTTGTGTGTGTGTGTGTGTGCATGTGTGTAAGCGAGAGACAGAGTGTGTGTGTGTGAAAGAGACAGAAAGAAAGATGGGAAACTGAGAGCTTTCTTGTTTGATTGATGAAATCGGGGGATTGCCCAGTACAGCTGCACAATGAGGGACTTGACTATGGGAAGAAGCCACACCCCTGTAATCAGGTTTGGAGTGCTGATTGGTGCAGGTGGCAAGGGCCACTATTACAGACTCGTTAGTGGGCGTGGCCTGATCAGACAGCCGCTATGTTGCTCTCAGCACCAGGCAGCGCATGGCTAATGCTAACAGCAAAACACAGATACACACATCAGTATATACAAACATGAAGGTAGAAAAAAAGAGAAATAAAGCAACACTCAGTGATGATAGATCTGCAGGAAGGCCTGCCCACAGCAGGGACCTCTCAGATACACAAAACCAGATCTTATCCCTGAGTGTACTACACGTTTTAATAAGAATATAAGAATAATAAATAACAATAAAACAGGTATGATAGTGTTTGATTAATGTTTTGGGATGAGAAAGGCCAGGGTGTGAGGTGGGGTACATGGGGGTATAGCTTAGTATCTCACTCTGAGACCCTGCTGTGCTCACGCGATTCAGCCCAAAAGGGAGGAGAGAGAGAAAGGACAGGAGAAGAACAACGTAGCAGAGACGGGAGGAAGGGGGGAACAGAGAGGAGAGGGAGAGATAGAGAGGAAAGAAAGAGGAAGGGAGAGGAAGAGAGGAGGAGAGAGGAAGAAAGGGGAGGGTGAGAAAGAGAGGAAGAGAGGAGGAGAGAGTAAGAAAGGGGAGGGTGAGAAAGAGAGGAAGAGAGGAGGAGAGAGGAAAAGAGGGGAAGGAGAGATGGAGAGGAGCGAAAGAGAGGAAGGGAGAGGAGGGAGAGATGGAGAGGAGAGAAAGAGAGGAAGGGAGAGGAGGGAGAGATGGAGAGGAGAGAAAGAAAAGAGGGAAGAGGCCAGGTCCTACAGAATGACTATGTGGTTTAATTTTTAATAACAGTTCATTTTAGAAACAGAAACAGGAATCACAAAGAGCAGGACAGTAAATATATTTTTTGTAAACAGTTTTTTTCCTTTTACACTTTTTATAATGGTTGCGGCTCTTGGTTTTGAAGGGTAGAGCATGTGTTGGGTTCTGGCTTGGCTGGGTAAGGTACAGTGCATGCTGTGTTCTTATAGCTGGGAAAGGGGTGAGGTGAAGGAGGAATGTGGGGCACTGGAGGACTCAGGGGATTATGGGATGGTGGAGGACTCAGGGGGATTGTGGGACACTGGAGGACTCAGATGATGCCGTACTGAGCCAGCTCGTGTAGCTCCAGGTGATTAAAGGCCTCCCAGGGACAGATCACAGTGATGTCTACAAGACAAAGAAGAAGAGTACTTACATATACACACACATACACAACCCGTACACACCCAAGCACAATCCCATCTTTTACACACACACACACACACACACACGCACAATCCCATCTTTTACACACACACACACACACACACACACACGCACAATCCCATCTTTTACACACACACACACACACACACACACGCACAATCACATCTCTTACAGACACACACACACGCACAATCACATCTCTTATACACACACACACACACACAAACAATCACATCTCTTACACACACACACACACACACACACACCCAAGCACAATCACATATTTTACACACACACACACACACAATCACATCTCTTACACACACACACACACATGCCCAATCACATCTCTTACACACATACACTTTTGTATCAGCACATAATACATTTAAGCCCAACTCACCTGTGCCTAATCCCTCCATTCCAGGAATGTCATCTCCAAATCTGTGGGAGAAAAGGAAAGTAATGAAGAAAAGGGGTTATCTAAAGCCCAAGTACATCTCTCTGTGCCACAGCGCCTCCTGTGGCTGTGTGTGGTACTGCGCAGGTGGGGCACTCACCCCTGAATGCCCTTCTTTGGTGGTTTGCTCTTAAACTGGCGGGTCTGCCGCTGTTTGAATTTGGGGGGGCCCTTGCGGGGCGTGGCGGGGCCTCCGGTGACCCGTGTGGCAGACTTGACCTCCGGCTTCGGGGCTTCCAGGTTCATGGCTGGGGGTGTGGTCACACAGATGGAGGAGGCGGAGCTTGATGGTGTGCTGGCTGGTGGGGGCAGGTCTTAGCCACACTCGTGTGCGTGATGGATCTCAGCAAGACAACTGGAGAGACAGAGAAACAGACAGAGAGAGAGAGAGAGAGGGAGCAAGAGAGACAGAGAGAGGGGGAGAGAGAGACAGAGAGAGACAGAGAGAGAGGGAGAGAATGGGAGGAAGAGAGAGGGAGAGAGAGGGAGGGGAGAAAGAGAGAGAGAATTATTACTATTATAGACATACTTTATTGAACCCTGTGGGGTAATTTGTCCAGTTCTGACGCCAGTGGTCAAGGGCAATGGTAGGAGCACACTTAACCTGACACGCATGTCTTTGAGTGTGGGAGGAAACAGCAGTGCCCAGAGTAAGCCCACACAAACACGGGAAGAGCATTCAAACTCCGTGTGGCCGGCTGGGACTCAAACCCAGAACCTCCTGCTTACGAGGCAACAGTGCTAACCACAAGCCACCATGATACTTAATACAGATATAATATATCCATCTTAATAAAGATCAACATTAATATTGTATAATAACACCAGTACTAACTTTGTAGGCATTCCCTACTTACTGCTAGTAAAGAGACTTGTTATGCACTTTCATTCACACCATCTATCACAGTGTGAATCATCCACACCATCTATCACAGTGTGAATCATCCACACCATCATCCACACCATCTATCACAGTGTGAATCATCCACACCATCTATCACAGTGTGAATCATCCACACCATCATCCACACCATCTATCACAGTGTGAATCATCCACACCATCTATCACAGTGTGTTTCATTGAACTCTCGTTCAGTGTCTTTGAAATATACTTTTTAAAAGGCACTATAAAGATCATTTATAAAATGTATTTAAACCATTTCAAAGTTAAAGATATTAACAGGTGCAATTTATGTTGTAGAACAAAACACCCATTATTATCTCAACCATGAATTTCGAAGATGTTATGTGCTTTATTAAAGTTCTAAAACTGTGATATTGAATCAACAACAAAAGGTCCCATTCTGCAAACATCCTGATCCACCTGCCTTCTGCTTGAATGTATATACTCAGTGAGCACTTAGACATTTATTCAACTTATTGGACTTCTGCTGCTGTATCCACTTAGACACATTGTGTGTTCAGAGATGCTCTTCTGCATACCACTGCAAGGGTAATTTTCTTAATTGATTCTTAATGGATAATGTGCGTTAACATAAAGACAATCACATGATTTAAAATAACCTTTTATTTTTAATCCTTATTAATATTAGACCACTTTCTGAATTAAGTGCTTACTCGGAGTCTTTCTCTGTCTCTCTCCCAGCAGACAGACAGCCTTTGACCTTAATGTCTCTGCTTCTCCAAGAAGGGGGTAGCTAGCACATTCCGGTCTTACAGCAAAGTGAAGATAAGTCAGAAGACAATACTGATGAAGCGGCCAGCCCCATGTCTTTTTGTTTTGGTAAAGCCCCCCCTTCTGGGAGAAAGTGCTGAAAACTGTATATTACATTACATTACATTACATTACATTATTGACATTTGGCAGACACTCTTATCCAGAGCGACGTACAGTTGATTAGACTAAGCAGGAGATAATCCTCCCCTGGATCAATGCAGGGTTAAGGGCCTCGCTCAAGGGCCCAACAGCTGTGCAGATCCACCGTCCTTGTGTATGCCAGTCATTTACCTTAACCACTACGCTACAGGCTGCCCCGTATATAAGTCTTACTATGTCTGATTCAAGTCAGAGAGCCAGTAAGCTCTCACACTTTCTGTTATTTCTTTGCAAATAAACATAAAAACTCAAGTATAGCTATCATTGTTTTACTGGGATCTGTTTCATCAGACAATGCTCACCTGTGGAATGTTAATTAACACCTAACACCAGTCTGGCCCTTCTCCTCTGACCTCTCGCATTAACAAGCCGTTTTTGCCCACAGAACTTCTGCTCACTGGATGTTTTTTGTTTTTTTGCACCACTCCCTGCAAACTTTAAAGACCATTGTGCGTGAAAATCCCAGGAGATCAGCAGGTTCTGAAAAACAGCTGAACTTTCATGCATTTAGTTGCTGCCACATGATTGGTTGATTAAATATTTGCAGTAAAACCTGGTGCACAAGTGACAGTGAGGGCACCCAGCTGTGTATTCTCCCTGGGCCTTCTGTGGCATGGCCGTGTACATTTACAATGTACAATATGCATCAATGCATTGAGATAGAGAGCTCTGTTATATCACAGTGAACTGCGTCTACAAAACTTGGGTGAGAGGAAACATACTTTCATTTTGGGTGAACAGGCCTTAACTGCTGAGCTCCTGGTATTACATTCATCTGAGATTCATTCATTTCTTTCTGTCCTTGAATAGTACATTATTATGGCTATTGTGATTGATTAGCAGTGAAATGTGACAGCTGATTAATATACTGTTGATACCCATGCCTCATTTGCCTGAAAAGTCCTACAGCAGTTTTGATTGGATACCATGTACCTGTGGTGGTATAAAGTGTGTTTGATTGGTTGGTAATGCGGTGGGTGATTTAAATGGTGGTGATATTGAGGCGGAAGTTTCCAGCACGTCGAGGCTGCAGGGCTGGTGAGAGCGGGAACAAGGTGTTCTCCACGGGGAGCTCTTTAGCGGTCGTAATGAAAACATTGTCAGACACTCAAATCCATATTTAATTAGCGGTGTCATTGCTGGGGGGTAGATTACAGGAAGACACCTGTAAAGATGACCCAATTCCCATAATCCTTTGCTGAAGTTACCCCCCCCCCCCCCGCTCCCTCTCGCCCGTCTGCCCCACACATACTCATGACCTGGATAATCCTATCAGCCCAAGGGCAGGCCACGCTGAGCAAGCACATCCAGGCTGGGGAAAATCCCCCCAAAGCCAGAAACCCCCTTATTCCACAGCTTCCTGCAGACAAGGTCACTCAGAGGAGAGACGGGGATTTCTGTCCTCCTCACTGCATGGCAACCCACATCCAGCAGCCGATCCATAGCATGTGTATTCCTTATTAATATTCCGTTTGGTTATTATTAGAAACTATTCATCTATGTGTTGACTTATTGACTGGCAGTTGATTTATATTTTTCAGTTTTCCCTTCTACATGTAAATTGTAGTGAAAAAGGATGAGCTATGGCTGGGGTGTGCACTCATTACCTGGGATATTGGTGGCTTATGAAGCTTTTCTTTATTTGCACTTGTAAGTCTCTATGAATAAGAGCACCAGCTAAATGCCTGGAATGTAAAACGTAAAATGTAAGCCTTCATTAGAAAATAAGCATCACACACAGGACTAAACTCACATTTACAGATTTTTGTTGTGGAATGTGATGTAAAAATTTTGATCAGATATGTTTACATATATTGATGTTGTTAGGATCTCATAATATTATCTGTTGTACAGCATAGCACTGAAAAGCACTGATGCTGTTTCATAAAGCTTATATCAGGTTTAATGTTTCAGGCATATAAGGTCGTATCACCAGGATGCACACATACATGTGTGACTGATTCTCCATTGGGTTTGTTGCTGATCCACAAGCAAGACAAGACCAAACTGATTTCAGTTAAACGAGACCACAGCTGAATCACGAAGCTTCAAACATCCTTTAGAATCATAGAGCTTAAACTAATGAAGAAATCAGCATCAAAATAACCGGTCACACTTTACAATGAGGTTCATGAATTGGCATTAACTAATGTAGTTCTTAACATGAATTAATGATGGACAAATATATGAATTAAGCATGAAATTATCTTTTCATTACTTGATTAACAACTCATTAACATATGTAACATATTTACACCTTAGCAAACCATAGGATGAACTTATAATTAGATTAACTAATGTAGTTGTTAACATGAATTAATGGTCTACAAATACAGTAACGGAGCTGGACAGATTAATTCTCAGTAGTATCACTTAGCCAAATCACAGAAATGTCAACATCCTTCCAGAAATGCCCTTAAAGTAATGGAGAGTTCAGCTGAATTTCTGCTTCCTTTAGGTATGTCTTAAGTGCGAACAGTGACGCCACTGACAAATATCAACCATTATTCATATCTTAAATGGCTGCTGCTTCAATTTACAACAAACAAGCTTTTCATTTCTCCATGAATTCCTCCACAAACTGCCGTTTTCCATCATATCTTCACACAACTTCAGTCAACTAACTGAACTAACCAATTACTAATCACTCACTACTGCTCCTGATGAGCTGATCATTCTGCAGCCCTTTTACAAATCACTGACCCAAGATATGAACCTGCAACCTCCTGCTCTGCCCCTCGTTCAGACCGTTTACAAATCACTGACCCAAGATATGAACCCGCAACCTCCTGCTCTGCCCCTCGTTCAGACCGTTTACAAATCACTGACCCAAGATATGAACCCGCAACCTCCTGCTCTGCCCCTCGTTCAGACCGTTTACAAATCACTGACCCAAGATATGAACCTGCAACCTCCTGCCCCTCATTCTGCTCACACCTCCCTCTCTTCTCCTTCCCACCCTGTACCTTCCCTTCATCCCTCCCTCCCTCTCTCCCTCCACCTCTCCGATCCCTTCCTCACCTGCTCCACTCCACACCTGTCCTGCCCAGGTGACAGGGTCGTACTCACCGGTTGTGAGGGGTTGCAGTTGGCTGGTTGCTAGGCGAGGCGTGGTGACTCTCGGTTGCTAGGCGAGGCGGGGTGACTCTCAGTCGCTTGCCGTGTGTGGTGTTTTGTTCCCGGTCGGGGGCGCGATGTCTCTGGGGCACAGTGACGGGCGCAAGGCTGGGTCTGGGCCAGGGCCCAGTCTACCCTCACCTCTTATACCCCAGCACCCCACCCCCCTGTCCAGGCCTCCTGCCATTGGTGCAGGCTGCTGAGGGGCGGGGATGGGGGTGGGGTCAGAGCGGTGAGGGTCCGCCCACCTGGCTGTCATACTGAATACGATGTCATCATTTCAGATTATGTTCATTTGTTCAATTACATTTGCTCCCCTAAAAAAGGGGGATTATGCTTAGAACGGGCGGTAATTCCTACACGGATCTGCCGATATTGGTGTAAAACCCTCAAATTAAAGATGACATTCTGCACTTTAACATTGATAAACATTGACATTCATGGTTTTATTTCAAATGCAGAGTGCTGGAGAACAGAGACAAAAGAACAGAAATTGTCACACAATGTCACTGTCCTAATAACTTTCCAATATTTTCAGCTGTTTATTTTCAATATACAGTACATATTGCTGCTCTTCTTCAAATGGTTGACTGAGATACCTTCACCCCTGCCCTGTGGAGATTGTTTGTGATGTCACTGACTGATGTTTTGGGGCTTCTCTTCACAGCTCTGACAATGTTTCTGTCATCAGCTGCTGTTGTGTTCCTTGGTGGACCTGGTCGATGTCTGTGGCTCAGCACACCAGCGGTTTCTCTCTTTTACAGGACATTCCAAGCTGTCCCCAATGCTTTTCTAAGCTTCAAAATGGCTGCTTGTCTCCCAAAGACAGCTCGCTGGTCTTCATATTGGTTATTCTTTTCTAACACAAATGCAGTCTTCACAGGAAAAACCCAATGCTAAAACGATTTAACCAATCAAACTAACGGGACACATCTGGGCAACAAGGAACACCTAGTCACATGTTCCAATACTTTGATAGTATACAATAATTTGTATATGTCATCTCATGTACATTTTTTGACCTCAAACTGAATTGTCTTCAGTGTATAGAAAAAACAAAGGAATTGACCTTGCTGTTCCAATACTTTTGGAGGGGACTGTAATTCAGACCACTCAAAACGTTTAATTTGGGGATTATAGATAGTTGCGTATTTAGGAGTAGAAAATATCCTATTTAAATATATTTCAGTTGGACTTTACAACACACCAAAGATGGAAACATATAGGCCTTATATGTACCTTATAGTAATAACTCCACATGATTACACTGTATTAATAACTCCACATGCTTAAACTGTAGTGATATCTTTACAGGTTTACATTGTAGTGATATCTTTACATGTTACATAATCTCCCCTGACCTATCCCATCCCCACAAAAACACACACAGATCACACACATATAATCCACTTACCTCAGCACTAGACTGAATTAATTACACACAGATAATCTCTCTCTCAGTCAAAGCTACACCAGCTCTACGATTCATCACCTGTCTCTGTCTCTCCATCTCTACCTGTCCAGCTACACTCCTCTACTCCTCCATCACATCCTCCCATCTCCCCAGCCTTTCCTTCATAATAATTTGTTATTTAGCTGTTGCTTTTATACAAAGCGACTTACAGTTGATTAGTCCAAGCAGGGGACAATCCCCCCTGGAGCAAAGTGAGGTTAAGGGCCTTGCTCAAGGGCCCAAAAGCAGTGCAGATCTTATTGTGGCTTCCCCTTATTCCCCAAAAACGAACCTGAGAACACAGATTTAGCTTCCATCAGAAAGTCAAAACAGCTGCTGAGGTATATTAGTTTAGACCAGGTAATTTCAGAAGAACATTCCACCTGGATTACCTCCTTGTGTTGAGTAACCTGACCATACGCTGCTCTCTCAAACCTGCCCGAGTCTGATCAGACCTGACCATACGCTGCTCACTCAAACCTGCCTGAGTCTGATCAGACCTGACCATACGCTGCTCACTCAAACCTGCCCGAGTCTGATCAGACCTGACCATACGCTGCTCACTCAAACCTGCCTGAGTCTGATCAGACCTGACCATACGCTGATCAGACAGGTCAGGCCAAAACAGAGTGCACAACACTGCAGGGGTCATGTTAGAAAGCTGAAATGAAATTTATCAGCCCTAACGCTAGCTCCAGCCTGCTCTCCATCAAGGTATCTGCAGCCATGTATAATGTAGGCCTTAAAGCAAGAAAAGATTCTGTGTCTCAAATGTATTATTCAGAATAATCTGAAATTCTTCTGTCAAGGTGGTGGGGGGGAGGAACAGGTCACGAGACACAAGTGAAATGAATGAATGAATGACAGGACTACTAAAACACAGACATGAGACACGAAACAGAAAACAGCAAAAACAGAACAGGCACGGAGTATGACAGACTATGGGCGACACCCGGCGCCACTTGAATCCCGTTTAGGGTGGTAAAATATTCCTATGGTCATGAGTTCTCCGTACCCTTCCCATAGGGCGGCCTGTAGCGTAGTGGTTAAGGTAAATGACTGGGACACGCAAGGTCAGTGGTTCTAATCCTGGTGTACCCACAATAAGATCCGCACAGCCGTTGAGCCCTTAAGCAAGGCCCTTAACCCTGAATTGCTCCAGGGGAGGATTGTCTCCTGCTTAGTCTAATCAACTGTACGTCACTCTGGATAAGAGCGTCTGCCAAATGCCAATAATGTAAAGTAATGTAATTTGGAGGCAAATGTCCGGGACGATAGCCAGACTCTTCATCCCAAAATGTACCGGGGAGCGGGGTGGACCTCTTCATGTCGATGATGTGCTGAAGCAGTGTGGTGCGTACCATCCTCCAGGTTCAAAGTTCAAACCCGCAACCAGGGATAAGTGCGCTGAAAGACCCTAAAGGGAAGTACAATTTCAACTGCTACCTGCACAACAAAGATAAGGACCAGGGCCTATTTTATTTTATTTTATTTTTTATTTTATTTATTTATTTCTTCAAACCACAACATGCAAATGTATGAACAAACCCCTTGACTAGCCAAACACTGCTTACCTAGCCAAACTAAAACATCCTGATACACAGAAAGTAAATCACAGAAAGACAACAATTAAGGTTCACAGGGAGGTAGGGAGGGATGGGGAGAGGTGCTGCTTGAAGAGGTGCGTCTTCAGTTTGCGCTTGAAGGTGGGGAGAGATTCTACAGTTCTGACCTCAACGGGGAGTTCGTTCCACCACCGTGGAGCCAGAACAGACAGTAGTCGTGAGCGTGAGGTGGAAGTTCGGAGAGGGAGAGGTGCCAAGCGGCCTGTGGAGGCTGAACGAAGAGGTCTGGCAGGGGTGTAGGGTCTGATGATTTTTTGGAGGCAAGCTAGGGAAGACCCCTTAACTGCTTGGAAGGCTAGCACCAATGCTTTGAATTTGATGCGAGCCATGACAGGCAACCAGTGGAGGGAAGTAAGCAGGGGGGTGACGTGTGAGTATTTGGGAAGGTTGAAGACCAGACGAGCTGCTGCATTCTGGATGAGTTGGAGGGGTCTGATGGCGGACACTGGGAGGCCAGCCAAGAGGGAATTGCAGTAGTCCAGGCGGGACAAAACCATCGCTTGGACCAGGAGCTGGGTCGAGTAGGGGGTGAGAAAGGGGCGGATTTGTATGTTGTATAGGAAGAACCGCCATAGGTCACCGCCGCAATGTTCTCGGAGAGAGAGGGCCCTGTCCATCACCACACCGAGGTTCCTTGCACAACTTCTATCTCCTCCTCCAGGAAGAGAGGGGGCTGGTATCACAAGCAGCAGGCAAATGGTGACATCCCTGTGGAGGAGACAGGCAGAGTTCTGGACACACACTCATGGAAGAGAGTCAGCCCAGGACATGGGGGAACTCTCCACCGTGCACTGCAGGCCTTTCTCCAGTTCCTGATTAAGTCACTGCGTTCGGCCTGCAGATGGTACCTGGAACATAATCGGGCCTAGGCTCTGATGATTGAACAGAAAGCAGACCGTAAATGGCTGGAGAATTGGAGACACCAGTCTGATGTAACTTCCAGTGGTAAGCCGTGTGAGCGGAAAATATGTAAGAATAACAGTTCAGCAGGGGGAACTTGGGGAGAGCAATGAAGTCGGAGAATTTGGAGAAGCAATCAACTATGGAGAGGATACAGGGTCAGTAAATACATTATTGACATAGAAAACCTAAGATGAACAATCAGGCTGGACCATATCACCATTAAGAGAAAAAAAGAAAAGAAACTATGACGTCAAAATTATCGTACATTTAGGGGGGTTTTAGAATCATTGATCATACGTCGTACAAAGGGCCAAACTATTGACTGTACAAATACGATAATTATCGTACATCTGGCAAATTATATGGGCTGTGGTGCTAGATTTTGGCTAACGAAATAGCAATCTCCGTTGGAAAGCGGCACTGGAATTCAGTGGACCCAGTGCCGTTTAAAAGAGAAATGAGTTCGGATAAAAAATTCCAAATATTAAGCGCCATTTTAAATCACAGACCGTGACAGAGTGTGAAAAAGCCATGAATATTTCACATAGAGAAATCCAGAAATCCATATACGGGCAAGGGTTTGCTCTGGGCCGGACTTCCAAGGCCAATGGAAAGCTAAATTGGCTGCTCATCTTGTAACTAACGTTACTTATTTAGCAACAGTTGTTATAATCAGTCCCTTGCCTAATTTTAATATCGGTTAAATGTTCGGTTCACTATCAATGTAATAATTTCGTAAACATCTCATTTTAGCTAACACAATGTGGTAGCTCACATGAAGCAGAAATGGCTAGCATGGTTTGAGACTGTAACACTGAGATGTGTAATTTCAAGGGGAAACGTGTAATACAAGGAAGGGAGTGTGGTCTTCCTCACTAACATCAGACACACCTTTAACATGTCGTTCCTGTCATGTAAGCGAATGGCATTTTCTGACAGATTCTGTATTGTTAATTTGAGGAGCGGAATCATTGATTTCGGTTACAGCTTCGGAAAGGTAGCCCAGCTAGCTATGCCTAGTTCCAGCAAAAGTTCCAGCAAAAGCGAGACATGCAATCACAGGAATATAATCAACCAATTTATTGTTCAATCTAAAGACAAATAAATTGACGTTACTGGCTACTGTGTTGACGTTACATTACTAGCTATCTCGGCAGTGAGTTGGCTCCGAGCCATACTCGCTAATGGTAGCTAGCCACCTTAGCTAGAGTGCAGCTCAGAATAGGCCATCTTGGACTGCTGTAAGTTCTCTGTTATGTAACTTCAATTAAACAACGAGCTAGCTGGTCTCTTTTGGCCGCCCTCGCTTTAGTGGGACCGACACATTATCACAGACTTGAGTGCTTGTGTCGGTGTGACTGGCTCTGGCTGCTGGACCTAACGGCCTCGCGTTCGGTTAGAATTTAAACGAATCAAACTGGAGAAGCTAGCGCTGATTTATACGTTAGCATTGTGTCTACCCATGTTAAGTCTATGGACAATTCAGTGTCAAACTTTTGAATTGAAATTCAAATGTTATGTCAGTTAAAATACACGCATATGAAATGTCACATTTTGACTCCAACAGAGAGACAGAGGGGCACAGACAGACACTCAGCCAGGGGTATGGGGATTTGGAGATGAGCTGGATTGTGCTCTTTATCTTTGACGTGTTGGAAAAAGGATGTGGCCCGTGTTTCGTTCGTCTCTGACGTCTGAGAGGGAGATTCTCTGAAGCTCAGAACATTCCAGCTTAGTACCAGCAGAGCTAATAACCCTGTCTATCCCTGCCCACACCTGTGCCAGCCCCACGATGAGCTCACCGCCCGCCCCGCCCCCCTCTCTGCCTACACCTGTGCCCCACATTGAGCTCACCACCAATATCTCAGAAACTGCTGATCTCTTTTCACGCACAAGTCTCCAGAGTTTTCAGAGAATGGCGTGAAAAACTAAAAACAGTGAGCAGCAGTTCTGTGGGCAAAAAAGTGTTGTTAATGAGAGAGGTCAGAGGAGAAGGGCCAGACTAGTCAAAGCTGACAGGAAGTGACAGTAATGCAAATTACCACACATTACAACAGTGGTATGCAGAAGAGCATCTCTGAACACACAACGTGTCCATCCCAATGCCTGCTGGAGCTTAACCCCCCCAGTAACACTGCGATAAGGACCTCATGCCTCTGCCCTGGTCCCTTTCACAAGAAACCGTGTTAATGTGTGAGTCCACTCTGCTGTTATTCACTGTTATTACAGTACTGTAATTTACAGTAAGCCCTGGGTGGACGGCTGACTCTTCATACAGTCTGATCACTCTGCAGCCTCAGCTCCTGGGTGGAGTAAAACACAGCCAGCACACTAGGGGCCAGTTCCACGAACACATATTCAGCTTAATCCTGGACTACATTCAGTTTTGTACGGAAAATCTCCAATCAAGGATCCGAGAAACTGACCCTCGACCTCCAGCAAACCTTAACTCTAATCTTAGTGCCTGCTAACTCCTAACAGCACACACTGTGGGGGTAACCATAGGAACAGCACACACTGTGGGGGTAACCATAGGAACAGCACACACTGTGAGGATAAACATAGGTAAACATACACTGTGGAGATAACCATCGGTACAGCACGTCTTTCAAGCTTCTTAGAAATAATTACCTTTATCAACATTAATTCATTTTGAAGCTGGAAAAGAATCAGCTTCCAAATCAGCGAATGGTAGTAGCAGTAGATTTCAGAACTCAAGACTCCCCCTAGTGGCACCGTACTGAACAACATGATTTTATGAATAAACTCCCACAAGGTGTCAAAAATACTTTTATTCATCACACCATCATGTACATCAAACATGATTCTTATTAGTATAAATAACATAGTTATGTTAACATTTTACTATGGGCACCATAACCAAACAAAAAAATGTTTAAAAAAATCTATACACCATGCATATAAATTGTTTAAACTTTGAAAAGCTGAAATCCTGAAATATGTGTCAGGGTTATATCTTTACAAGAGGAGCAAAATGCGGTGTTCTTTTACCCAGAGTGCACCTCTCTGCAGGCTCTGAGGGTTTTATCAGGGGGGGTCCTGTTATTGCGGGTTATCGACACCCACATTACATTACACCACCCTCCCCTGGGACTGGGGTCAGTGCTGTTTAAATTGACTGCAGTTCAGTCGCCTGCAGTCTTCACTGAGTGCAAATCTGCGCAGATCTGCGCATCCGAGTCTCTCCCGCTCTGCGCAGCTCGTATGAACCACAGGCACGACAGGGACTGCTCTCATGTTCCTAAGCAAATAACACACATGGAAATAACACCTGTGCCACCTCCAAGGACACAGCCATGGTTATTGGCGCTACACAGTGGCTATTCTGCTCTGGGGTTAATGGAGAGAATAATAAGGTTTGTCCTGTGAAGTAATGTGCAGCTTCAAATAAAAAGAGAGGATTAACCTGAGGCTAAGCACACCTGGATTCTACTCCTGATAACACAGAGGGAAGTCAGTCGCATAAATACAGTCATTCATCACACTCCTGAAACCAGTGCTAACTGCAGGATCCCTAATGTCCACTGTGGGTCAGTACCTCAATTTACCACCTCCTACAGCATCACCAACCAAGCCAGCCCTGCTTTTGGAAGAACAGTAAAACTGTTAACCCCATCTCTGTGGACTGTAGAAATGCTAATGCAAACACACACAGGTGAGCCGTTATCTCCTGTGTACACCTGGCATGAACACCGGGCTGTGGGCTGATGGCATGTGGAATTAGGGGCGTTCGCAGCCCATTTGGCAGGGCTGCACAGGGAAGATAAGGGGCTCAGTGCAGATACCAGGGGAAGCTGTGTTCACTAGCAAACATGTAGGAACGCTAACACTAAGGTTGAGCCTGTATCCCCCACTCTGCAGGGGAACAGAATGCTAATGCTAAAGTTGTGAGGGTATCTCCTGGCTCTCCAGGGGAACAGAATGCTAACACTAAGGTTGTGAGTGTATCTCCTGGCTCTGCAGGGGAACAGAATGCTAACGCTAAGGTTGTGAGTGTATCTCCTGGCTCTGCAGGGGAACAGAATGCTAACGCTAAGGTTGTGAGTGTATCTCCTGGCTCTGCAGGGGAACAGAATGCAAACGCTAAGGTTGTGAGTGTATCTCCTGGCTCTGCAGGGGAACAGACAGACAGGCAGACAGGCAGACAGACAGGCAGGCAGACAGACAGGCTCAGCTCTTCTTTAGCAGGCGGATCTCCATTTTGAGGTAGGCTTTCAGGTTCTCATCCAGGACGTTCTCCTCGATGGCGGAGAGAGCTCTTTCCCCCCCGTCACTGTAGAACTGCAGCAGCTGCTGTGCGTGTTCGATCCACACACAGTTATGGCAGCCGCTCATGCAGCAGTGCGTGGGGGGCGGGGGGGGGCCAGAGTCATGGCCGGGGGGGGCCGGGGGGGCAGGGTCATGGCCGGGGGGGGCAGGGTCATGGGCGGGGGGGGCAGGGTCACGGCCGGGGGGGGCAGGGTCACGGGCGGGGGGGGGCGGCTCACGGGCGGGGGGGGCAGGGTCACGGGTGGGGGGGTCCAGGTCCGGGGGCCGGGAGTCCGGCCCGGTGCAGAGGCTCCTGTGGGTCCCGCAGCGTAGAGATCTCACCTGCAGCCACTGAGCTCGCAGGTACAGCACACACAGCTGGAAAACACCCCACACAGAGCCCTTAGAGAAGCCATCTGTTAATGCCACAACTGTACTGTACAACTGTAACATTAGTTAGCTCTGTTATTGTTCTTTCTTTAAGGTGTACGGTCACAAATATTATTAGTACTGAGAACATAGGGTGTTTTAGCACATCTAATGAAGCTTTGCTGACTAGAAGGTAAATTATTCTGATATGGTTATGATGGCTTCAGTGTCCATACAGAATTAGCCATCTTGACTTTAGATACACTTTGACGGACTAATAGACAGTGCATCCACATGACATGGTTTGACCAGCTGAAGCTATGTTCTGAAACAGCAGGTAGCTGGTCATTTCAAGTTGGTCACAGCTAGACTTTACACCAGGGTAGCTCTGTCCAGTAAGTTGACAGGCAAGGCAAGGCAACTGCTAAAACAAAACCGTGGCGAGCTGGCTATGTGGCGAGCTGGCTACCCAGCAAAACGAAATACATTCCGATGTGGTTTTGAATAGACTGAGCTAAGCTAGGGTTGGCTACATTTGCAGCTCAATTGCATCAGTTAACGTTAATGACGTAAGTATTTAAGTAACACGACTTTACGAAAACAGCTGGGTTATGTCAGATTCATCATATATTAGGCAGTTAGCTAGTATGCTAACGTTTA
>NC_083761.1:89279465-89304465 GCF_963514075.1 Conger conger | reverse complement strand
TTGGTCTGTAAATTATACAGTATTAGTTTGGTCTGTGAGAGTTATGTTAGATTAATTTGGTCTGTGAGAGTTATGTTAGATTAGTTTGGTCTGTGAGAGTTATGCAGTGTGAGATTGGTGTGTGAGGGTTATGCAGTGTGAGTTTGGTCTGTGAGAGTTATGCAGTGTGAGGTTGGTCTGTGAGAGTTATGCAGTGTGAGTTTGGTCTGTGAGAGTTAAGCAGTGTGAGTTTGGTCTGTGAGAGTTATGCAGTGTGAGTTTGGTGTGTGAGAGTTATGCAGTGTGAGTTTGGTCTGTGAGAGTTATGCAGTGTGAGTTTGGTCTGTGAGAGTTATGTTAGATTAGTTTGGTCTGTGAGAGTTATGCAGTGTTAGTTTGGTCTGTGAGAGTTATGCAGTGTCAGTTTGGTCTGTGAGAGTTATGCAGTGTGAGTTTGGTCTGTGAGAGTTATGTTAGATTAGTTTGGTCTGTGAGAGTTATGCAGTGTTAGTTTGGTCTGTGAGAGTTATGCAGTGTGAGTTTGGTCTGTGAGAGTTATGCAGTGTGAGTTTGGTCTGTGAGAGTTATGTTAGATTAGTTTGGTCTGTGAGAGTTATGCAGTGTTAGTTTGGTCTGTGAGAGTTATGCAGTGTCAGTTTGGTCTGTGAGAGTTATGCAGTGTGGGTTTGGTCTGTGAGAGTTACGCAGTGTTAGTTTGGTCTATGAGAGTTATGCAGTGTGATTTAGGTGTGTGAGAGTTATATTAGATTAGTTTGGTCTGCAAGTTATGCAGTGTTAGTTTGGTCTGTGACAGTTATGTTAGATTACTTTGGTCTGTAAGTTCTACAGTATTAGTTTGGTCTGTGAGAGTTATGTTAGATTAGTTTGGTCTGTGAGAGTTATGTTAGATTAGTTTGGTCTGTGAGAGTTATGCAGTGTGAGTTAGGTCTGTGAGAGTTATGTTAGATTAGTTTGGTCTGTAAGTTATACAGTATTAGTTTGGTCTGTGAGAGTTATGTCAGATTATTTTGGTCTGTGAGAGTTATGTTAGATTAGTTTGGTCTGTGAGAGTTATGCAGTGTGAGTTTGGTCTGTGAGAGTTATGTTAGATTAGTTTGGTCTGTGAGAGTTATGTTAGATTAGTTTGGTCTGTGAGAGTTATGCAGTGTGAGTTTGGTGTGTGAGGGTTATGCAGTGTGAGTTTGGTCTGTGAGAGTTATGCAGTGTGAGTTTGGTCTGTGAGAGTTATGCAGTGTGAGTTTGGTCTGTGAGAGTTATGTTAGATTAGTTTGGTCTGTGAGAGTTATGTTAGATTAGTTTGGTCTGTAAGTTATACAGTATTGGTTTGGTCTGTGAGAGTTATGTTAGATTAGTTTGGTCTGTGAGAGTTATGTTAGATTAGTTTGGTCTGTGAGAGTTATGCAGTGTGAGTTTGGTCTGTGAGAGTTATGTTAGATTAGTTTGGTCTGTGAGAGTTATGCAGTGTGGGTTTGGTCTGTGAGAGTTACGCAGTGTTAGTTTGGTCTATGAGAGTTATGCAGTGTGAGTTAGGTGTGTGAGAGTTATGTTAGATTAGTTTGGTCTGCAAGTTATGCAGTGTTAGTTTGGTCTGTGAGAGTTATGTTAGATTACTTTGGTCTGTAAGTTCTACAGTATTAGTTTGGTCTGTGAGAGTTATGTTAGATTAGTTTGGTCTGTGAGAGTTATGTTAGATTAGTTTGGTCTGTGAGAATTATGCAGTGTGAGTTTGGTCTGTGAGAGTTATGCAGTGTGAGTTTGGTCTGTGAGAGTTATGTTAGATTAGTTTGGTCTGTGAGAGTTATGCAGTGTGAGTTTGGTGTGTGAGGGTTATGCAGTGTGAGTTTGGTCTGTCAGAGTTATGCAGTGTGAGTTTGGTCTGTGAGAGTTATGCAGTGTGAGTTTGGTCTGTGAGAGTTATGCAGTGTTAGTTTGGTGTGTGAGAGTTATGCAGTGTGAGTTTGGTGTGTGAGAGTTATGCAGTGTGAGTTTGGTCTGTGAGAGTTATGCAGTGTGAGTTTGGTCTGTGAGAGTTATGCAGTGTGAGTTTGGTCTGTGAGAGTTATGTTAGATTAGTTTGGTCTGCAAGTTATGCAGTTTTAGTTTGGGCTGTGAGAGTTATGTTAGATTACTTTGGTCTGTAAGTTCTACAGTATTAGTTTGGTCTGTGAGAGTTATGTTAGATTAGTTTGGTCTGTGAGAGTTATGTTAGATTAGTTTGGTCTGTGAGAATTATGCAGTGTGAGTTTGGTCTGTGAGAGTTATGCAGTGTGAGTTTGATCTGTGAGAGTTATGTTTGATTAGTTTGGTCTGTGAGAGTTATGCAGTGTTAGTTTGGTCTGTGAGAGTTATGCAGTGACAGTTTGGTCTGTGAGAGTTATGCAGTGTGGGTTTGGTCTGTGAGAGTTACGCAGTGTTAGTTTGGTCTATGAGAGTTATGCAGTGTGAGTTAGGTGTGTGAGAGTTATTTTAGATTAGTTTGGTCTGTGAGAGTTATGTTAGATTGGTTTGGTCTGCAAGTTATGCAGTGTTAGTTTGGTCTGTGAGAGTTATGTTAGATTACTTTGGTCTGTAAAATCTACAGTATTAGTTTGGTCTGTGAGAGTTATGTTAGATTAATTTGGTCTGTGAGAGTTATGTTAGATTAGTTTGGTCTGTGAGAGTTATGCAGTGTGAGTTTGGTGTGTGAGAGTTATGCAGTGTGAGTTTGGTGTGTGAGAGTTATGCAGTGTGAGTTTGGTCTGTGAGAGTTATGCAGTGTGAGTTTGGTCTGTGAGAGTTATGCAGTGTGAGTTTGGTCTGTGAGAGTTATGTTAGATTAGTTTGGTCTGCAAGTTATGCAGTGTTAGTTTGGTCTGTGAGAGTTATGTTAGATTACTTTGGTCTGTAAATTCTACAGTATTAGTTTGGTCTGTGAGAGTTATGTTAGATTAGTTTGGTCTGTGAGAGTTATGTTAGATTAGTTTGGTCTGTGAGAATTATGCAGTGTGAGTTTGGTCTGTGAGAGTTATGCAGTGTGAGTTTGGTCTGTGAGAGTTATGTTAGATTAGTTTGGTCTGTGAGAGTTATGCAGTGTTAGTTTGGTCTGTGAGAGTTATGCAGTGTCAGTTTGGTCTGTGAGAGTTATGCAGTGTGGGTTTAGTCTGTGAGAGTTACGCAGTGTTAGTTTGGTCTATGAGAGTTATGCAGTGTGAGTTAGGTGTGTCAGAGTTATTTTAGATTAGTTTGGTCTGTGAGAGTTATGTTAGATCAGTTTGGTCTGTGAGAGTTATGTTAGATTAGTTTGGTCTGTGAGAGTTATGTTAGATTAGTTTGGTCTGTAAGTTATACAGTATTGGTTTGGTCTGTGAGAGTTATGTTAGATTAGTTTGGTCTGTGAGAGTTATGTTAGATTAGTTTGGTCTGTGAGAGTTATGCAGTGTGAGTTTGGTCTGTGAGAGTTATGTTAGATTAGTTTGGTCTGTGAGAGTTATGTTAGATTAGTTTGGTCAGTGAGAGTGATGTTAGATTACTTTGGTCTGTAAATTATACAGTATTAGTTTGGTCTGTGAGAGTTATGTTAGATTAATTTGGTCTGTGAGAGTTATGTTAGATTAGTTTGGTCTGTGAGAGTTATGCAGTGTGAGTTTGGTGTGTGAGAATTATGCAGTGTGAGTTTGGTCTGTGAGAGTTATGCAGTGTCAGTTTGGTCTCTGAGAGTTATGTTAGATTAGTTTGGTCTGTGAGAGTTATGCGGGGTTAGTTTGGTCTGTGAGAGTTATGCAGTGTCAGTTTGGTCTGTGAGAGTTATGCAGTGTGGGTTTGGTCTGTGAGAGTTACGCAGTGTTACTTTGGTCTATGAGAGTTATGCAGTGTGAGTTAGGTGTGTGAGAGTTATTTTAGATTTGTTTGGTCTGTGAGAGTTATGTTAGATTAGTTTGGTCTATGAGAGTTATGCAGTGTGAGTTAGGTGTGTGAGAGTTATTTTACATTAGTTTGGTCTGTGAGAGTTATGTTAGATTAGTTTGGTCTGTGAGAGTTATGTTAGATTACTTTGGTCTGTAAGTTCTACAGTATTAGTTTGGTCTGTGAGAGTTATGTTAGATTAAGTTGGTCTGTGAGAGTTATGTTAGATTAGTTTGGTCTGTGAGAATTATGCAGTGTGAGTTTGGTCTGTGAGAGTTATGTTAGATTAGTTTGGTCTGTGAGAATTATGCAGTGTGAGTTTGGTCTGTGAGAGTTATGCAGTGTGAGTTTGGTCTGTGAGAGTTATGTTAGATTAGTTTGGTCTGTGAGAGTTATGCAGTGTTAGTTTGGTCTGTGAGAGTTATGCAGTGTCAGTTTGGTCTGTGAGAGTTATGCAGTGTGGGTTTACTCTGTGAGAGTTACGCAGTGTTAGTTTGGTCTATGAGAGTTATGCAGTGTGAGTTAGGTGTGTCAGAGTTATTTTAGATTAGTTTGGTCTGTGAGAGTTATGTTAGATTAGTTTGGTCTGTGAGAGTTATGTTAGATTAGTTTGGTCTGTGAGAGTTATGTTAGATTAGTTTGGTCTGTAAGTTATACAGTATTGGTTTGGTCTGCGAGAGTTATGTTAGATTAGTTTGGTCTGTGAGAGTTATGTTAGATTAGTTTGGTCTGTGAGAGTTATGCAGTGTGAGTTTGGTCTGTGAGAGTTATGTTAGATTAGTTTGGTCTGTGAGAGTTATGTTAGATTAGTTTGGTCTGTGAGAGTAATGTTAGATTACTTTGGTCTGTAAATTATACAGTATTAGTTTGGTCTGTGAGAGTTATGTTAGATTAATTTGGTCTGTGAGAGTTATGTTAGATTAGTTTGATCTGCGAGAATTATGCAGTGTGAGTTTGGTGTGTGAGAGTTATGCAGTGTGAGTTTGGTCTGTGAGAGTTATGTTAGATTAGTTTGGTCTGTGAGAGTTATGCAGTGTCAGTTTGGTCTGTGAGAGTTATGCAGTGTGGGTTTGGTCTGTGAGAGTTACGCAGTGTTAGTTTGGTCTGTGAGAGTTATGCAGTGTGAGTTTGGTCTCTGAGAGTTATGCAGTGTGAGTTTGGTCTGTGAGAGTTATGCAGTGTGAGTTTGGTCTCTGAGAGTTATGCAGTGTGAGTTTGGTCTGTGAGAGTTATGTTGGATTAGTTTGGTCTGCAAGTTATGCAGTGTTAGTTTGGTCTGTGAGAGTTATGTTAGATTACTTTGGTCTGTAAGTTCTACAGTATTAGTTTGGTCTGTGAGAGTTATGTTAGATTAGTTTGGTCTGTGAGAGTTATGATAGATTAGTTTGGTCTGTGAGAATTATGCAGTGTGAGTTTGGTCTGTGAGAGTTATGCAGTGTGAGTTTGGTCTGTGAGAGTTATGTTAGATTAGTTTGGTCTGTGAGTATTATGCAGTGTGAGTTTGGTCTTTGAGAGTTATGCAGTGTTAGTTTGGTCTGTGAGAGTTATGCAGTGTCAGTTTGGTCTGTGAGAGTTATGCAGTGTGGGTTTGGTCTGTGAGAGTTACGCAGTGTTAGTTTGGTCTATGAGAGTTATGCAGTGTGAGTTAGGTGTGTGAGAGTTATTTTAGATTAGTTTGGTCTGTGAGAGTTATGTTAGATTAGTTTGGTCTGTGAGAGTTATGTTAGATTAGTTTGGTCTGTGAGAGTTATGCAGTGTGAGTTTGGTCTGTGAGAGTTATGTTAGATTAGTTTGGTCTGTAAGTTATACAGTATTAGTTTGGTCTGTGAGAGTTTTGTTAGATTAGTTTGGTCTGTGAGAGTTATGCAGTGTGAGTTTGGTCTGTGAGAGTTATGTTAGATTAGTTTGGTCTGTGAGAGTAATGTTAGATTACTTTGGTCTGTAAATTATACAGTATTAGTTTGGTCTGTGAGAGTTATGTTAGATTAATTTGGTCTGTGAGAGTTATGTTAGATTAGTTTGGTCTGTGAGAATTATGCAGTGTGAGTTTGGTGTGTGAGAGTTATGCAGTGTGAGTTTGGTCTGTGAGAGTTATGTTAGATTAGTTTGGTCTGGGAGAGTTATGCAGTGTTAGTTTAGTCTGTGAGAGTTATGCTGTGTCAGTTTGGTCTGTGAGAGTTATGCAGTGTGAGTTTGGTCTGTGAGAGTTATGCAGTGTGAGTTTGGTCTGTGAGAGTTATGCAGTGTGAGTTTGGTCTGTGAGAGTTATGTTGGATTAGTTTGGTCTGCAAGTTATGCAGTGTTAGTTTGGTCTGTGAGAGTTATGTTAGATTACTTTGGTCTGTAAGTTCTACAGTATTAGTTTGGTCTGTGAGAGTTATGTTAGATTACTTTGGTCTGTGAGAGTTATGTTAGATTAGTTTGGTCTGTGAGAATTATGCAGTGTGAGTTTGGTCTGTGAGAGTTATGCAGTGTGAGTTTGGTCTGTGAGAGTTATGTTAGATTAGTTTGGTCTGTGAGAGTTATGCAGTGTTAGTTTGGTCTGTGAGAGTTATGCAGTGTCAGTTTGGTCTGTGAGAGTTATGCAGTGTGGGTTTGGTCTGTGAGAGTTACGCAGTGTTAGTTTGGTCTATGAGAGTTATGCAGTGTGAGTTAGGTGTGTGAGAGTTATTTTAGATTAGTTTGGTCTGTGAGAGTTATGTTAGATTAGTTTGGTCTGCAAGTTATGCAGTGTTAGTTTGGTCTGTGAGAGTTATGTTGGATTACTTTGGTCTGTAAGTTCTACAGTATTAGTTTGGTCTGTGAGAGTTATGTTAGATTAGTTTGGTCTGTGAGAGTTATGTTAGATTAGTTTGGTCTGTGAGAATTATGCAGTGTGAGTTTGGTCTTTGAGAGTTATGCAGTGTGAGTTAGGTGTGTGAGAGTTATTTTAGATTAGTTTGGTCTGTGAGAGTTATGTTAGATTAGTTTGGTCTGTGAGAGTTATGTTAGATAAGTTTGGTCTGTGAGAGTTATGCAGTGTGAGTTTGGTCTGTGAGAGTTGTGTTAGATTAGTTTGGTCTGTGAGAGTCATGTTAGATTAGTTTGGTCTGTGAGAGTTATGTTAGATGAGTTTGGTCTGTGAGAGTTATGTTAGATTAGTTTGGTCTGTGAGAGTAATGTTAGATTACTTTGGTCTGTAAATTATACAGTATTAATTTTGTCTGTGAGAGTTATGTTAGATTAATTTGGTCTGTGAGAGTTATGTTAGATTAGTTTGGTCTGTGAGAGTTATGCAGTGTTAGTTTGGTCTCTGAGAGTTATGCAGTGTCAGTTTGGTCTGTGAGAGTTATGCAGTGTGAGTTAGGTGTGTGAGAGTTATTTTAGATTAGTTTGGTCTGTGAGAGTTATGTTAGATTAGTTTGGTCTGTGAGAGTTATGTTAGATTAGTTTGGTCTGTGAGAGTTATGCAGTGTGAGTTTGGTCTGTGAGAGTTATGTTAGATTAGTTTGGTCTGTAAGTTATACAGTATTAGTTTGGTCTGTGAGAGTTTTGTTAGATTAGTTTAGTCTGTGAGAGTTATGTTAGATTAGTTTGGTCTGTGAGAGTTATGCAGTGTGAGTTTGGTCTGTGAGAGTTATGTTAGATTAGTTTGGTCTGTGAGAGTAATGTTAGATTACTTTGGTCTGTAAATTATACAGTATTAGTTTGGTCTGTGAGAGTTATGTTAGATTAATTTGGTCTGTGAGAGTTATGTTAGATTAGTTTGGTCTGCGAGAATTATGCAGTGTGAGTTTGGTGTGTGAGAGTTATGCAGTGTGAGTTTGGTCTGTGAGAGTTACGTTAGATTAGTTTGCTCTGTAAGTTATACAGTATTAGTTTGGTCTGTGAGAGTTATGTTAGATTAGTTTGGTCTGTGAGAGTTATGTTAGATTAGTTTGGTCTGTGAGAGTAATGTTAGATTACTTTGGTCTGTAAATTATACAGTATTAGTTTGGTCTGTGAGAGTTATGTTAGATTAATTTGGTCTTTGAGAGTTATGTTAGATTAGTTTGATCTGCGAGAATTATGCAGTGTGAGTTTGGTGTGTGAGAGTTATGCAGTGTGAGTTTGGTCTGTGAGAGTTATGTTAGATTAGTTTGGTCTGTGAGAGTTATGCAGTGTCAGTTTGGTCTGTGAGAGTTATGCAGTGTGGGTTTGGTCTGTGAGAGTTACGCAGTGTTAGTTTGGTCTGTGAGAGTTATGCAGTGTGAGTTTGGTCTCTGAGAGTTATGCAGTGTGAGTTTGGTCTGTGAGAGTTATGCAGTGTGAGTTTGGTCTCTGAGAGTTATGCAGTGTGAGTTTGGTCTGTGAGAGTTATGTTGGATTAGTTTGGTCTGCAAGTTATGCAGTGTTAGTTTGGTCTGTGAGAGTTATGTTAGATTACTTTGGTCTGTAAGTTCTACAGTATTAGTTTGGTCTGTGAGAGTTATGTTAGATTACTTTGGTCTGTAAGTTCTACAGTATTAGTTTGGTCTGTGAGAGTTATGTTAGATTAGTTTGGTCTGTGAGAGTTATGATAGATTAGTTTGGTCTGTGAGAATTATGCAGTGTGAGTTTGGTCTGTGAGAGTTATGCAGTGTGAGTTAGGTGTGTGAGAGTTATTTTAGATTAGTTTGGTCTGTGAGAGTTATGTTAGATTAGTTTGGTCTGCAAGTTATGCAGTGTTAGTTTGGTCTGTGAGAGTTATGTTAGATTACTTTGGTCTGTAAGTTCTACAGTATTAGTTTGGTCTGTGAGAGTTATGTTAGATTAGTTTGGTCTGTGAGAGTTATGTTAGATTTGTTTGGTCTGTGAGAATTATGCAGTGTGAGTTTGTTCTGTGAGAGTTATGCAGTGTGAGTTTGGTCTGTGAGAGTTATGTTCGATTAGTTTGGTCTGTGAGAGTTATGTTAGATTAGTTTGGTCTGTGAGAGTTATGCAGTGTGAGTTTGGTCTGTGAGAGTTATGTTAGATTAGTTTGGTCTGTAAGTTATACATTATTAGTTTGGTCTGTGAGAGTTATGTTAGATTAGTTTGGTCTGTGAGAGTTATGTTAGATTAGTTTGGTCTGTGAGAGTTATGCAGTGTGAGTTTGGTCTGTGAGAGTTACGTTAGATTAGTTTGGTCTGTAAGTTATACAGTATTAGTTTGGTCTGTGAGAGTTATGTTAGATTAGTTTGGTCTGTGAGAGTTATGTTAGATTAGTTTGGTCTGTAAGAGTTATGCAGTGTGAGTTTGGTCTGTGAGAGTTATGTTAGATTAGTTTGGTCTGTGAGAGTTATGTTAGATTAGTTTGGTCTGTGAGAGTGACGTTAGATTACTTTGGTCTGTAAATTATACAGTATTAGTTTGGTCTGTGAGAGTTATGTTAGATTAATTTGGTCTGTGAGAGTTATGTTAGATTAGTTTGGTCTGTGAGAGTTATGTTAGATTAGTTTGGTGTGTGAGAGTTATTTTAGATTAGTTTGGTCTGTGAGAGTTATGTTAGATTAATTTGGTCTGTGAGAGTTATGTTAGATCAGTTTGGTCTGTGAGAGTTATGCAGTGTGAGTTTGGTGTGTGAGGGTTATGCAGTGTGAGTTTGGTCTGTGAGAGTTATGCAGTGTCAGTTTGGTCTGTGAGAGTTATGCAGTGTGAGTTTGGTCTGTGAGAGTTATGCAGTGTGAGTTTGGTCTGTGAGAGTTATGCAGTGTGAGTTTGGTGTGTGAGAGTTATGCAGTGTGAGTTTGGTCTGTGAGAGTTATGCAGTGTGAGTTTGGTCTGTGAGAGTTATGCAGTGTGAGTTTGGTCTGTGAGAGTTATGTTAGATTAGTTTGGTCTGTGAGAGTTATGCAGTGTTAGTTTGGTCTGTGAGAGTTATGCAGTGTCAGTTTGGTCTGTGAGAGTTATGCAGTGTGGGTTTGGTCTGTGAGAGTTACGTAGTGTTAGTTTGGTCTATGAGAGTTATGCAGTGTGAGTTAGGTGTGTGAGAGTTATTTTAGATTAGTTTGGTGTGTGAGAGTTTTGTTAGATTAGTTTGGTCTGTGAGAGTTATGTTAGATTACCTTGGTCTGTAAATTATACAGTATTAGTTTGGTCTGTGAGAGTTATGTTAGATTAATTTGGTCTGTGAGAGTTATGTTAGATTAGTTTGGTCTGTGAGAGTTATGCAGTGTGAGTTTGGTGTGTGAGGGTTATGCAGTGTGAGTTTGGTGTGTGAGAGTTATGCAGTGTCAGTTTGGTCTGTGAGAGTTATGCAGTGTGAGTTTGGTCTGTGAGAGTTATGCAGTGTCAGTTTGGTCTGTGAGAGTTATGCAGTGTGAGTTTGGTGTGTGAGAGTTATGCAGTGTGAGTTTGGTCTGTGAGAGTTATGCAGTGTGAGTTTGGTCTGTGAGAGTTATGCAGTGTGAGTTTGGTCTGTGAGAGTTATGTTAGATTAGTTTGGTCTGTGAGAGTTATGCAGTGTTAGTTTGGTCTGTGAGAGTTATGCATTGTCAGTTTGGTCTGTGAGAGTTATGCAGTGTGGGTTCGGTCTGTGAGAGTTACGTAGTGTTAGTTTGGTCTATGAGAGTTATGCAGTGTGAGTTAGGTGTGTGAGAGTTATTTTAGATTAGTTTGGTGTGTGAGAGTTATGTTAGATTACTTTGGTCTGTAAATTCTACAGTATTAGTTTGGTCTGTGAGAGTTATGTTACATTAGTTTGGTCTGTGAGAGTTATGCAGTGTGAGTTTGGTGTGTGAGGGTTATGCAGTGTGAGTTTGGTCTGTGAGAGTTATGCAGTGTCAGTTTGGTCTGTGAGAGTTATGCAGTGTGAGTTTGGTCTGTGAGAGTTATGCAGTGTGAGTTTGGTGTGTGAGAGTTATGCAGTGTGAGTTTGGTCTGTGAGAGTTATGCAGTGTGAGTTTGGTCTGTGAGAGTTATGCAGTGTGAGTTTGGTCTGTGAGAGTTATGTTAGATTAGTTTGGTGTGTGAGAGTTATGCAGTGTAAGTTTGGTCTGTGAGAGTTATGCCGTGTTAGTTTGGTCTGTGAGAGTTATGCAGTGTTAGTTTGGCCTGTGAGAGTTATGCAGTGTCAGTTTGGTCTGTGAGAGTTATGCAGTGTTAGTTTGGTCTATCAGAGTTATGCAGTGTGAGTTAGGTGTGTGAGAGTTATTTTAGATTAGTTTGGTCTGTGAGAGTTATGTTAGATTAGTTTGGTCTGTGAGAGTTATGTTAGATTAGTTTGGTCTGTGAGAGTTATGCAGTGTGAGTTTGGTCTGTGAGAGTTACGTTAGATTAGTTTGGTCTGTAAGTTATACAGTATTAGTTTGGTCTGTGAGAGTTATGTTAGATTAGTTTGGTCTGTGAGAGTTATGTTAGATTAGTTTGGTCTGTAAGAGTTATGCAGTGTGAGTTTGGTCTGTGAGAGTTATGTTAGATTAGTTTGGTCTGTGAGAGTTATGTTAGATTAGTTTGGTCTGTGAGAGTGACGTTAGATTACTTTGGTCTGTAAATTATACAGTATTAGTTTGGTCTGTGAGAGTTATGTTAGATTAATTTGGTCTGTGAGAGTTATGTTAGATTAGTTTGGTCTGTGAGAGTTATGTTAGATTAGTTTGGTGTGTGAGAGTTATTTTAGATTAGTTTGGTCTGTGAGAGTTTTGTTAGATTAATTTGGTCTGTGAGAGTTATGTTAGATCAGTTTGGTCTGTGAGAGTTATGCAGTGTGAGTTTGGTGTGTGAGGGTTATGCAGTGTGAGTTTGGTCTGTGAGAGTTATGCAGTGTCAGTTTGGTCTGTGAGAGTTATGCAGTGTGAGTTTGGTCTGTGAGAGTTATGCAGTGTGAGTTTGGTCTGTGAGAGTTATGCAGTGTGAGTTTGGTGTGTGAGAGTTATGCAGTGTGAGTTTGGTGTGTGAGAGTTATGCAGTGTGAGTTTGGTCTGTGAGAGTTATGCAGTGTGAGTTTGGTCTGTGAGAGTTATGCAGTGTGAGTTTGGTCTGTGAGAGTTATGTTAGATTAGTTTGGTCTGTGAGAGTTATGCAGTGTTAGTTTGGTCTGTGAGAGTTATGCATTGTCAGTTTGGTCTGTGAGAGTTATGCAGTGTGGGTTTGGTCTGTGAGAGTTACGTAGTGTTAGTTTGGTCTATGAGAGTTATGCAGTGTGAGTTAGGTGTGTGAGAGTTATTTTAGATTAGTTTGGTGTGTGAGAGTTATGTTAGATTACTTTGGTCTGTAAATTCTACAGTATTAGTTTGGTCTGTGAGAGTTATGTTACATTAGTTTGGTCTGTGAGAGTTATGCAGTGTGAGTTTGGTGTGTGAGGGTTATGCAGTGTGAGTTTGGTCTGTGAGAGTTATGCAGTGTCAGTTTGGTCTGTGAGAGTTATGCAGTGTGAGTTTGGTCTGTGAGAGTTATGCAGTGTGAGTTTGGTGTGTGAGAGTTATGCAGTGTGAGTTTGGTCTGTGAGAGTTATGCAGTGTGAGTTTGGTCTGTGAGAGTTATGCAGTGTGAGTTTGGTCTGTGAGAGTTATGTTAGGTTAGTTTGGTGTGTGAGAGTTATGCAGTGTAAGTTTGGTCTGTGAGAGTTATGCCGTGTGAGTTTGGTCTGTGAGAGTTATGCAGTGTTAGTTTGGCCTGTGAGAGTTATGCAGTGTCAGTTTGGTCTGTGAGAGTTATGCAGTGTTAGTTTGGTCTATCAGAGTTATGCAGTGTGAGTTAGGTGTGTGAGACTTATTTTAGATTAGTTTGGTCTGTGAGAGTTATGTTAGATTAGTTTGGTCTGTGAGAGTTATGTTAGATTAGTTTGGTCTGTGAGAGTTATGCAGTGTGAGTTTGGTCTGTGAGAGTTACGTTAGATTAGTTTGGTCTGTAAGTTATACAGTATTAGTTTGGTCTGTGAGAGTTATGTTAGATTAGTTTGGTCTGTGAGAGTTATGTTAGATTAGTTTGGTCTGTAAGAGTTATGCAGTGTGAGTTTGGTCTGTGAGAGTTATGTTAGATTAGTTTGGTCTGTGAGAGTTATGTTAGATTAGTTTGGTCTGTGAGAGTGACGTTAGATTACTTTGGTCTGTAAATTATACAGTATTAGTTTGGTCTGTGAGAGTTATGTTAGATTAATTTGGTCTGTGAGAGTTATGTTAGATTAGTTTGGTCTGTGAGAGTTATGTTAGATTAGTTTGGTGTGTGAGAGTTATTTTAGATTAGTTTGGTCTGTGAGAGTTATGTTAGATTAATTTGGTCTGTGAGAGTTATGTTAGATCAGTTTGGTCTGTGAGAGTTATGCAGTGTGAGTTTGGTGTGTGAGGGTTATGCAGTGTGAGTTTGGTCTGTGAGAGTTATGCAGTGTCAGTTTGGTCTGTGAGAGTTATGCAGTGTGAGTTTGGTCTGTGAGAGTTATGCAGTGTGAGTTTGGTCTGTGAGAGTTATGCAGTGTGAGTTTGGTGTGTGAGAGTTATGCAGTGTGAGTTTGGTCTGTGAGAGTTATGCAGTGTGAGTTTGGTCTGTGAGAGTTATGCAGTGTGAGTTTGGTCTGTGAGAGTTATGTTAGATTAGTTTGGTCTGTGAGAGTTATGCAGTGTTAGTTTGGTCTGTGAGAGTTATGCAGTGTCAGTTTGGTCTGTGAGAGTTATGCAGTGTGGGTTTGGTCTGTGAGAGTTACGTAGTGTTAGTTTGGTCTATGAGAGTTATGCAGTGTGAGTTAGGTGTGTGAGAGTTATTTTAGATTAGTTTGGTGTGAGAGTTTTGTTAGATTAGTTTGGTCTGTGAGAGTTATGTTAGATTAGTTTGGTCTGTGAGTGATGTTAGATTACCTTGGTCTGTAAATTATACAGTATTAGTTTGGTCTGTGAGAGTTATGTTAGATTAATTTGGTCTGTGAGAGTTATGTTAGATTAGTTTGGTCTGTGAGAGTTATGCAGTGTGAGTTTGGTGTGTGAGGGTTATGCAGTGTGAGTTTGGTGTGTGAGAGTTATGCAGTGTCAGTTTGGTCTGTGAGAGTTATGCAGTGTGAGTTTGGTCTGTGAGAGTTATGCAGTGTCAGTTTGGTCTGTGAGAGTTATGCAGTGTGAGTTTGGTGTGTGAGAGTTATGCAGTGTGAGTTTGGTCTGTGAGAGTTATGCAGTGTGAGTTTGGTCTGTGAGAGTTATGCAGTGTGAGTTTGGTCTGTGAGAGTTATGTTAGATTAGTTTGGTCTGTGAGAGTTATGCAGTGTTAGTTTGGTCTGTGAGAGTTATGCATTGTCAGTTTGGTCTGTGAGAGTTATGCAGTGTGGGTTTGGTCTGTGAGAGTTACGTAGTGTTAGTTTGGTCTATGAGAGTTATGCAGTGTGAGTTAGGTGTGTGAGAGTTATTTTAGATTAGTTTGGTGTGTGAGAGTTATGTTAGATTACTTTGGTCTGTAAATTCTACAGTATTAGTTTGGTCTGTGAGAGTTATGTTACATTAGTTTGGTCTGTGAGAGTTATGCAGTGTGAGTTTGGTGTGTGAGGGTTATGCAGTGTGAGTTTGGTCTGTGAGAGTTATGCAGTGTCAGTTTGGTCTGTGAGAGTTATGCAGTGTGAGTTTGGTCTGTGAGAGTTATGCAGTGTGAGTTTGGTGTGTGAGAGTTATGCAGTGTGAGTTTGGTCTGTGAGAGTTATGCAGTGTGAGTTTGGTCTGTGAGAGTTATGCAGTGTGAGTTTGGTCTGTGAGAGTTATGTTAGATTAGTTTGGTGTGTGAGAGTTATGCAGTGTAAGTTTGGTCTGTGAGAGTTATGCCGTGTGAGTTTGGTCTGTGAGAGTTATGCAGTGTGAGTTTGGTCTGTGAGAGTTGTGTTAGATTAGTTTGGTCTGTGATAGTTATGCAGTGTTAGTTTGGTCTGTGAGAGTTATGCAGTGTCAGTTTGGTCTGTGAGAGTTATGCAGTGTGGGCTTGGTCTGTGAGAGTTACGTAGTGTTAGTTTGGTCTATGAGAGTTATGCAGTGTGAGTTTGGTCTGTGAGAGTTATGCAGTGTCAGTTTGGTCTGTGAGAGTTATGCAGTGTGAGTTTGGTGTGTGAGAGTTATGCAGTGTGAGTTTGGTCTGTGAGAGTTATGCAGTGTGAGTTTGGTCTGTGAGAGTTATGCAGTGTGAGTTTGGTCTGTGAGAGTTATGTTAGATTAGTTTGGTCTGTGAGAGTTATGCAGTGTTAGTTTGGTCTGTGAGAGTTATGCAGTGTCAGTTTGGTCTGTGAGAGTTATGCAGTGTGGGTTTGGTCTGTGAGAGTTACGTAGTGTTAGTTTGGTCTATGAGAGTTATGCAGTGTGAGTTAGGTGTGTGAGAGTTATTTTAGATTAGTTTGGTGTGTGAGAGTTATGTTAGATTACTTTGGTCTGTAAATTCTACAGTATTAGTTTGGTCTGTGAGAGTTATGTTACATTAGTTTGGTCTGTGAGAGTTATGCAGTGTGAGTTTGGTGTGTGAGGGTTATGCAGTGTGAGTTTGGTCTGTGAGAGTTATGCAGTGTCAGTTTGGTCTGTGAGAGTTATGCAGTGTGAGTTTGGTCTGTGAGAGTTATGCAGTGTGAGTTTGGTGTGTGAGAGTTATGCAGTGTGAGTTTGGTCTGTGAGAGTTATGCAGTGTGAGTTTGGTCTGTGAGAGTTATGCAGTGTGAGTTTGGTCTGTGAGAGTTATGTTAGATTAGTTTGGTGTGTGAGAGTTATGCAGTGTGAGTTTGGTCTGTGAGAGTTATGCCGTGTGAGTTTGGTCTGTGAGAGTTATGCAGTGTGAGTTTGGTCTGTGAGAGTTGTGTTAGATTAGTTTGGTCTGTGATAGTTATGCAGTGTTAGTTTGGTCTGTGAGAGTTATGCAGTGTCAGTTTGGTCTGTGAGAGTTATGCAGTGTGGGCTTGGTCTGTGAGAGTTAAGTAGTGTTAGTTTGGTCTATGAGAGTTATGCAGTGTGAGTTAGGTGTGTGAGAGTTATTTTAGATTAGTTTGGTGTGTGAGAGTTATGTTAGATTACTTTGGTCTGTAAATTCTACAGTATTAGTTTGGTCTGTGAGAGTTATGTTAGATTAGTTTGGTCTGTGAGAGTTATGTTAGATTAGTTTGGTCTGTGAGAATTATGCAGTGTGAGTTTGGTCTGTGAGAGTTATGCAGTGTGAGTTTGGTCTGTGAGAGTTATGTTAGATTAGTTTGGTCTGTGAGAGTGATGTTAGATTACTTTGGTCTGTAAATTATACAGTATTAGTTTGGTCTGTGAGAGTTATGTTAGATTAATTTGGTCTGTGAGAGTTATGTTAGATTAGTTTGGTCTGTGAGAGTTATGCTGTTTGAGTTTGGTCTGTGAGAGTTATGTTAGATTAATTTGGTCTGTGAGAGTTATGTTAGATTAGTTTGGTCTGTGAGAGTTATGCTGTTTGAGTTTGGTCTGTGAGAGTTATGTTAGATTAGTTTGGTCTGCAAGTTATGCAGTGTTAGTTTGGTCTGTGAGAGTTATGCAGTGTGAGTTTGGTCTGTGAGAGTTATGCAGTGTGAGTTTGGTCTGTGAGAGTTATGCAGTGTGAGTTTGGTCTGTGAGAGTTATGCAGTGTGAGTTTGGTGTGTGAGAGTTATGCAGTGTGAGTTTGGTGTGTGTGAGTTATGCAGTGTGAGTTTGGTCTGTGAGAGTTATGCAGTGTGAGTTTGGTCTGTGAGAGTTATGTTAGATTAGTTTGGTCTGCAAGTTATGCAGTGTTAGTTTGGTCTGTGAGAGTTATGTTAGATTAGTTTGGTCTGTGAGAGTTATGTTAGATTAGTTTGGTCTTTTCAGAATTATGCCGTGTGAGTTTGGTCTGTGAGAGTTATGCAGTGTGAGTTTGGTCTGTGAGAGTTAGTGTTAGAATAGTTTGGTCTGTGAGAGTTATGCAGTGTTAGTTTGGTCTGTGAGAGTTATGCCGTGTCAGTTTGGTCTGTGAGAGTTATGCAGTGTGGGTTTGGTCTGTGAGAGTTATGCAGTGTTAGTTTGGTCTATGAGAGTTATGCAGTGTGAGTTAGGTGTGTGAGAGTTATTTTAGATTAGTTTGGTCTGTGAGAGTTATGTTAGATTAGTTTGGTCTGCAAGTTATGCAGTGTTAGTTTGGTCTGTGAGAGTTATGTTAGATTAGTTTGGTCTGTGAGAGTTATGTTAGATTAGTTTGGTCTGTGAGAATTATGCAGTGTGAGTTTGGTCTGTGAGAGTTATGCAGTGTGAGTTTGGTCTGTGAGAGTTATGTTAGATTTGTTTGGTCTGTGAGAGTTATGCAGTGTTAGTTTGGTCTGTGAGAGTTATGCAGTGTGAGTTAGGTGTGTGAGAGTTATGTTAGATTAGTTTGGTCTGTGAGAGTTATGCAGTGTTAGTTTGGTCTGTGAGAGTTATGCAGTGTGAGTTTGGTGTGTGAGAGTTATGCAGTGTGAGTTTGGTGTGTGAGAGTTATGTTAGATTGGTTTGGTCTGTGAGAGTTATGCAGTGTTAGTTTGGTCTGTGAGAGTTATGCAGTGTGAGTTTGGTGTGTGAGAGTTATGCAATGTGAGTTTGGTCTGTGAGAGTTATGTTAGATTAGTTTGGTCTGTGAGAGTTATGCAGTGTGGGTTTGGTCTGTGAGAGTTATGCAGTGTGAGTTTGGTCTGTGAGAGTTATGCAGTGTGAGTTTGGTCTGTCAGAGTTATGTTAGATTAGCTGCTCACTTCTTTACCTGATAATGCAATACTGAAGGGGACACTGGGGAGGGTTTCCTGGGGGCAAGTCGTTAGGAGACCCGTATGACTGACAGGTGGAGATGAGCTAAAAATCAGCCATAACTGCCAAACGGACTCACTCCTGTGTTCTTATTTCAGTCAAAAATATCAGATAACATCCTGACACTGAACAAATTAAGGGCTTGATTTAGTTTGTACAAACACTCTCATGCACACTGCACTCTCATACACTCAAACTCAATGAACAGGTCAAAAAAAAACATAGGAATTACAGTTAAATCATGGAATCCTATACATCTTATGAGCTCATCGCCGTAGTGTGATGTCAGACGCAGACCACGCCCCTTCCGCCGTGGCGCGGCACAGGGATGCGTCTCTCTTCGCTGGGCCGGTCATAGCAGAAAGAGCCGAACTCGGCAGAAGAGTGCATTGCCTCTATAATCGTCTTTCTTTTTGGCTCAACCAAAAGACAGACTAAAATAATATGGTTTGGACAAATTAAATAGACAGTATAAAGTCCATACATCCTGAGTATAATATAATTACGTGTATATATTGCCGGACTTTCGGAGACCATGGATATTAGACGAGAGGAAAAATTGCTGTAATTTAAACCTCATTTTGATTGAGAATAAATAAACCAGAAATACCCCGTTCACCCCTCCCCCCCACTTTTCCTGCCCCTCCGTTGCTAGGTGGGTTGTTAGGCAGAGGACAGGGCCGAGGTATTCTATTGGCTGAATGTAACGGGCTGGATTACACACTGGAGTAATCCGATTACTCTGGAGCTACTGGGAGCGCTGTGGCCGCCATTGTTATGCAGAGCCTCGGTCGCGTTACATACTGTTGAAAAAATGAACAAGAAATACCCTATTCAGATAGACGCGTAACTCGGTCCGCGAAGTCTAAAGGAATGGGAAATGGTCACAATTTTGTAGTGCAGACGGGCAAGTGAGTATTACACATATTACTCTGAAGGGGGAAGTGATCTGAATACCACACACACTTGTGTGATATACACGCACTTTGTGTACTTTTCTGGCGAGAGAGTAGTGTCGTGCTCTCGGGCATCGCGGTGGGAGGTTCGGGACCTCCGAACATGGAAGTCGACGCAAACAGAACCTGCTCTTTCGCGGCCTGGAGTTTCAGAACGCTGTTCGACTACAAGGGAGAGAGGGGCAAGAATATAACTGTGCAGTGCAAGCTCTGCAAACCGAGAGAAAAATTCCTCTCTACGTCAAAAAGTTCCACATCAAACCTGAAAAAACACCTAGTGGTGAGTATCCTTTTTGGCCAATTGCGTAAGAAATCCATAAACTGGCATTCATTAATTAATTAATTCATTCATACATACGTACCCGCTCTTAAGGATACCCCGCTAACAAGAATTCGTGGTCACCCTTTGACAGTATCGTGTAGCTAAATTGTCCCACACCAAAAAACGGGTGAGTATTGTATTTATTGCAGAATCGGATGTGTTCAGACGGATCTGCTAAACACACGCAAGCGTGCATTATACCCTGCACGCCCTGGCCATCATGACGTCGCACGGATGTCACTTCCTCAAATGTTCCCCGAGAATTGGAAACCAGAAAAAAGTGAATCTCTTAGTTACTGTATTTTTTTAATGTTTTGACGACATCTGCATTTTGAGACATGATGTATTTATTATCATTGTCAATAATGAGGTGATTCTGTTGCTCTTATATCAGTGTGCACTGCGCTAAATATGTGAGTAATAATAGTAATAATAGCATAATGATAATAATAGCAACAATAATACTCATAGTAATAACTATTACAACAACATCAACAACATTACAGTAAACCACAATACACAGTTTACATGGCCAAACTAAAGTTGCAATAAAACAATCCTAGAGAACACGACCCTAGTAATAATGACTTAAAACTTAAAATAACAGCTAACATCATCATAACAACATGGTATCAACATAATCAGATTTACTGAAGCAGTTCAGGTTAAGTACAAGGATAAAATGACTGTGCCCCACCTGCAAATTTGAACCTGCAGCCCTCAGTTACAGACGCAGTTCCCTAACCACTGCACTCTCCTGACTGACTTACAGACACAGTTCCCTAACCACTGCACTCCCCTGACTGACGTACTGACGCAGTTCCCACATGTAGGAACAACAATAAACAGCTTACATAGCCAAACGACAACAACAATAATAATAATAACGATGATGATAATGAGAGTAATAATAATGCAATAATGATGGTGGTAATGAGAATAATAATAATGTAATAATGATGGTGGTAATGAGAATAATAATAATGTAATAATGATGATGATAATGAGAATAATAATAATGTAATAATGATGATGATAATGAGAATAATAATAATGTAATAATGATGGTGGTAATGAGAATAATAATAATGTAATAATGATGATGGTAATGAGAATAATAATAATGTAATAATGATGATGATAATGAGAATAATAATAATGTAATAATGATGATGATAATGAGAATAATAATAATGTAATAATGATGATGATAATGAGAATAATAATAATGTAATAATGATGGTGGTAATGAGAATAATAATAATGTAATAATGATGATGGTAATGAGAATAATAATAATGTAATAATGATGATGGTAATGAGAATAATAATAATGTAATAATGATGGTGGTAATGAGAATAATAATAATAATGATGGTGGTAATGAGAATAATAATAATGTAATAATGATGATGTGTCTTTCCTGAGTTGCAGAGGAAGCACTCGTCGGGGGGTGAGGGGCAGTTTTTGGAGCTGGGCGCGGGGGGGAGGGGCTCAGCCGGCGCGGGGCGGGGCCGGGGGCCCGGGGCGGGCGGGGGGAGCTCGTGTGAGGCTGAGGAGGAGCGCCCGGCCAAGCAGGCGAAGAGCGCGGGCAGCCCGGCGGCCAAGGCCCCGCAGCGGCGCCTGAACGCGCTGGTGTTCGGCTTCATGATCGACAGCCTGCAGCCCTTCTCCCTGCTGCACACGCCCTCCTTCCTGCGGCTGCTGGAGGGCCTCCACACCAGCAGGGGGCTCCTGACCCCACGCGCGCTGGCGGCCAAGGTGTGCTGGGCCTCCCAGGCCATGAGGGAGACGCTGGGGTCCCTGCTGAAGGAGGCGGGCCGCGTCTGCACCACCGCGGACCTGTGGAGCGCGGACGGGCGGAGCTACCTGGCGGTGACCTGCCATTGGCTGCAGGAGGGCTCGCTGGAGCGCAGCAGCGTGGCGCTGGCGTGTGCCGCCCTGCAGGCCCCGCCCACCTGCCACGCCCTGGTGGCCTCGCTGCGGGAGGTGCACGCGCGCTACGGGCTGACGGACAGACTGGGCTGCGTGCTGACGGACAGCGGGAGCGCCTTCGCCCCCGTGTTCGGCGCTGTGCTCGGCGCCGGGCGCGACTGCAAGGGCGTGGCGGGGGAGGCGGGCGTGGCCTTCGAGGACGTGAGCCAGCTCCTGCAGAGCGACGTGAAGGAGCTGCAGCTCCTGGTCCCGCCCCACCAGCCCTGCCCCGCCCAGGCGCTCAGCCGCCTGGCCCAGGAGGAGGTGCGCCGGGCGCTGGGGGGCGAGGGGCCCTCGGCCGGCCTCTACAGGGGGGCCCTGGCCAAGTGTGCGGCCATCTGGAGCCTGGCCCACGGCCCGGCCCCCGCCCCGCCCGGCCTGGAGCTGCTGGGCGCCATGGAGGGGCGTGTCCCGCGCGCCGGGCTCTGGAGCGCCCAACACCAGGCGGTGCGGGGGGTGCTGTCGCTAGGCGACGGGCCGGCGCGGGAGGCGTGTGTGCGGGCGGGGGCGGAGCCTCTCAGCGCACAGGAAGTGCTGTTCCTGCGGGAGTACGCCGACATCCTGCAGCCGCTCGCCTACTCGCTCCACTTCATCCAGGCCGAGAGGAAGAGGTGCATCCTGGGATACCTGCTGCCCACGCTGCTGACGCTGAAGGCCAAGCTGTCCGAGCTGCGGCCCCTCGCCCGTCTCTGCGGCCAGCTGCTGGACCGGCTGCTGGCCGGCATCCAGGAGCGCTTCGCCCGAACCCTGGCCAGCCGCGAGGCCAAGATGGCCGCCATGACCGTGCCCAGGCTGCGGCTGTGGTGGCTGCCGCCGGGGGAGCGGGAGGAGGCGCGCCGCGAGCTGCTGGAGGAGGCGCGCAGCGAGGAGGAGCGCCGCCGGGAGGAGCGCCAGGCCCACAGCTCCGACTCAGACTCCGAATCAGAGGCCAAGTTCTTCAGCTTCACGCAGGAGGAGCAGGGCGTGGCCCCATCTACAGCACAGCTGGAGGTGACGAACTACCTGCAGGACGCGGACAAGAGCCTGGCGTCCCTCAACAAATACCCCACCATCCGCCGCCTGTTCCTCAGGCACAACACCGCCCTGCCTGCGGGGGGCGCTAGCGTGCAGCGGCTCTTCAGCCGGAACGGCCACGTGCTCACGCCCCAGCACTGCGGCCTGGACCTGGAGCACTTTGAGCCAGTGCTCCTGCTGCGCTACAACCAGGAGCTGTGCCCCCTCACCAACGAAGGCTGGCACTGGAGCTGAGCCCCTCCCCAACGAGGACTAGCACTGGAGCTGAGCCCCTCCCCAACGAGGACTAGCACTGGAGCTGAGCCCCCTCACCAACGAGGGCTAGCACTGGAGCTGAGCCCCTCCCCAACGAGGGCTAGCACTGGAGCTGAGCCCCTCCCCAACGAAGGCTGGCACTGGAGCTGAGCCCCTCCCCAACGAGGACTAGCACTGGAGCTGAGCCTCTCCCCAACGAAGGCTAGCACTGGAGCTGAGCCCCTCCCCAACGAGGACTAGCACTGGAGCTGAGCCCCTCCCCAACGAGGACTAGCACTGGAGCTGAGCCCCTCCCCAACGAAGGCTGGCACTGGAGCTGAGCCCCTCCCCAACGAGGACTAGCACTGGAGCTGAGCCTCTCCCCAACGAAGGCTAGCACTGGAGCTGAGCCCCTCCCCAACGAGGACTAGCACTGGAGCTGAGCCCCTCCCCAACGAGGACTAGCACTGGAGCTGAGCCCCTCCCCAAAGAGGGCTAGCACTGGAGCTGAGCCCCTCACCAACGAGGACTAGCACTGGAGCTGAGCCCCTCCCCAACGAGGGCTAGCACTGGAGCTGAGCCCCTCCCCAACGAGGACTAGCACTGGAGCTGAGCCCCTCCCCAACGAGGACTAGCACTGGAGCTGAGCCCCCTCACCAACGAGGACTAGCACTGGAGCTGAGCCCCTCCCCAACGAGGACTAGCACTGGAGCTGAGCCGGGCCTGCTAACGACAGCCAGCTCGCTGACAACAACCTGCGCGCTAACGACAACCTGCGCGCTAACGACAACCTGCGCGCTAACAACGGACTAGCACTGGAGCTGAGCCAGGGGTTAAATGTATCTTCTTTTTCATACGAGTGATCTTTGTCAGTATGTCAGTGACTCCACTGGCTTCCTATTGCCGCATGCATCTGATTCAAGGCCCCAGTGTTGGCATTCCAGGCTGCTAAGGGGACTGGCCCACTCTACATCCAGACTTTAATCACACCTTACCACTCGGAGTTCACACTGTACCTTTTACACACACAGACAGACTCGTTTTGAAACCTATCGTGTGCTTGTTTCTGATTGGCTGCTGAAATATTGAGTAATAGTCAATGTCACACAGGGTCTGCTCCCCCTTCCCTGCTGGATGATGCTGTGGTACATTACATTACATTACATTAATGACCACTAGGCTACGGGCCGCCCTTACATGGGAACTGTTTGCTGTTGTTTAAGTGAATACATGTGTGAATGTCCCTGTCATTGGTCCCTGATGACCATCTGAATTTAAAAAAAATTATTTTTGAAATGTCTGTATTTTTTTTGTCTGTCTTGTTGATCTGTTTTTATTATTGATATGTGTATACATGTGTATGGTTCATAACGGGCCCACTAAGGTACGCTTCTAACAGAGCCTCTAGCATTGAGACACGCCCTCTTCCCCAGACTCTCTGAGAGCAGTATTCATGACGAACACCATTAGAAATACCTCATGCATCATGTGTGTTACTTAATGTAGTCAAACACAAATGTGTCATATAAATAATGAATACATTGAAATGGGATGTTGTCTTTTTGAGGTGGAATGGGGTCATGGGGTAGTGAAGGGAGGATAACGGGGTTCTGAGTCTCAGCACTAACGAGGTTCTGAGTCTCAGCACTAACGAGGCCTCGTTAAGAGTTCTGGTTCCAATCGCTTATTTTTCACCTTCCTTTCCTCAGTCATGTTCAGCCCAGACAAAGCATGGAAAATGTTGATTTAAATGAAAAAGGTGGCTCGTTGAAAACCCTTGCAAACTGTGGGCGGACTGACTGACGCAGTACAGTTTGCTCCTATAGCATCTGAGAAGGCGTTCTCTGGTCTTTAAAGCACAGGCTTCATTTGGAATACACCCCCAACACACCCACCAAACAAAGGTGCAAACATCCCTCAAAGCCTGTTGCACTGTTGGGAGGAACATATTGTTCAACACAGGAACTAGCAAAATGTAGCAAAATGGTGAAGACCAGAGAAATGTCCTCGCTCCTTCAAACATCAGTTGGATCCACAGGTCAGCTACAGACCTGGCAGATGGGGAGAGGTGGATCCACAGGTCAGTTACAGACGTGGCAGATGGGGAGAGGTGGATACACAGGTCAGTTACAGACATGGAAGATGGGGAAAGGTGGATCCACAGGTCAGTTACAGACGTGGCAGATGGGGAGAGGTGGATCCACAGGTCAGTTACAGACGTGGCAGGTGGGGAGAGGTGGATCCACAGGTCAGTTACAGACGTGGCAGATGGGGAGAGGTGGATACACAGGTCAGTTACAGACATGGAAGATGGGGAAAGGTGGATCCACAGGTCAGTTACAGACGTGGCAGGTGGGGAGAGGTGGATCCACAGGTCAGTTACAGACATGGCAGGTGGGGAGAGGTGGATCCACAGGTCGATCACTTATACGTCACTCTTTACAAAAAAATATTCTGCAAAGGATGCGCAGCTTGCTTAAGAAAACATTGGGAGTCTTGTAACTTCTTAGAAGGAACATTTAACAGGTTGGAATTTCCTTAAAGATGGACCTCGATCGATTTCTGGGTCAGGAAAATAACACGGAGCTAAGAGGTGAAAAAGAAGTGATTGGAACAAGCCCTGGTCTGGTAAAGGGGTTTACGTTACAGCCCCTCCCCGAGTGGTCCTGGGTGCAGATCCCTCAGCTGGGGGATCGCTTCTGCTCCTCGCCCTCCCTCCAGAAATACCCTCTGCCCTCTGCCTGGTCACACCTGGGGCAGGTAAACAACCCGACACACACACTCACATTTACTGACCCGCTACACTGCTTTCCCTGCAGTAATGAAGAATCTTCCTTTTCACACCATGCAGCTCTCCCTGTTCTGCTTGTACATATATTTTGGGTAATACTGTAAATATATTATATTCCTGATAATAATGTAAATATATTATATTCCTGATAATACTG
>NC_083761.1:89259465-89271965 GCF_963514075.1 Conger conger | reverse complement strand
TTGGGCTCCTCCATAGAGAAGGCCTTGTTCTCCATGTACATGGTCTGAGCGGCCTGTTGCTCCTTCAGGATGGTCTCGTACCCGACCCCGCGGGGCGGGGGGGGGTACAGCTCCGCCCCGTACGCTGGAGGCTCCGCCCCCTGGTCCGTGAGCGCACAGATCTGCGGCACGGCATACAGCAGCAGGAACACCCAGCCGTCCGTCACCAGGGCGATGGCCAGGGTGGGGTCGTCCCAGCTGGGGTCGCCGTGGCGACGGTTGCCGTAGACGTACATGGCGGCCCAGGCGGCCCAGATGGCGGCGGACAGGAGGCCCGTGAGGAGGATGAAGGCCGCGTCGCGCCGCCAGGCCGGCTGCTTCCCCGCCAGCGCGGGGACGGTGGCCAACATGGCCGCCAGCAGCAGCACCATCACGTACACCAGCGCCGCCACGAAGTCCCAGTTAGCGATGGCGCAGGGCGCGGGAACCGTGGAGTTCAGGGGCGGGCTCCTCACCACGGTAACGATCAGCCACTCCGTGTTAATGACGACCTCCACCAGCCAGAGTGCCAGAGCGGCGAGGCAGAGCCAGCCGCCGCCCGGTCGCCAGTCCCGCCGCGCGAGGGAGCTCAGGGCCGCCGCGTGCACCAGCAGGCAGGAGAAGCTGGCGCCGAACAGCACGCCAAACAGGAAGCGCCGCGCCACGCAGGTGGCGAAGCCCCGCCCCACCACACAGGCGAAAGCCAATCCAAACAGGCCCAGCGTGGCCAGCAGGAAGCCGGCCTGCAGCCCGACCACGCCCCTCCGCTTCCCGGCCGCGAACGGCAGGCTGGCCAGCAGGACGAGTGTCAGCATGAGGGCACTCACCACGCCCCCCGCCGCGAACGCCTCCACCACCACGCCCCACACCGCGCCCAGGTCACACAGCGCAAAGTACTGGGGCTCCACCCCCGAGCCACACCCCTCAGGAGTGCTGTTCCCCGCCCCCGCGCCCGGCCCCGCCCACATCCACAGCAACAGGAGTCTCACAGCCACGCCCAGCGCCATCGAACCTGCAACCAGGACAGTACATTACAGTACGTATTGTTATATTACAGTACAGTAACGCACATTACATTACAGTACGTATTGTTATATTACAGTACAGTAACGCACATTACATTACAGTACGTGGGTTACATTACAGTACAGTACACAATACATTATATTACATTGTGTTTGTTACATTACAATACAAACATTACATTACTATACATTGTATTACCCTGAAATTATCCAAAGTGAGGAACAACAGGGTCATTTAGGCATTTCTTCTCAGGCCAAATCAGCTCAACCGCATTCAAATCTGTGATAATCCAGCATGGAATTACCCAACAAATGCAGCCACATACACACACAAATACAAATACACACACACACACAATTGTGGCTACACTGGGGATCGAACCACCGGCCTTGTGGGTCCCAGTCATTTACCTTAACCACTACGCTACAGGCCGCCCCATTCACACACACACATGCGCAAATACACAAACACACACACGCAAATACACACACACTCATTGACGCAGACACACTAGTGTCACAGTTAACCATTGGTAATTCCCAGTTTCTCCGTAATCATCTGACAGCCCACACAATAAGAGCCCATGCAGTGCACACATGGGCACTGTCAGCGTGGGTTAATCATTGAGAGACGGGCCTTCAGAAAGACAGGGGGCTCTAAAAACAGCCATCTGTACAGGTGCCCTGTCTCTGCCATGGCCTGCTAATCACTGATAACACTGTTAAATAAATATTGATTTTGTGGGGGTTGGACTTTGGGGGTAGGGGTCCAAAGAGGGCGGGTCTTTCAAGGTGATGAACAGATGAGAGGTGATCAGAGGGGCGCTTCTGTTTCTGTAACCTGCGCTGATCCATCACATGCCATTCAGCCGCCATTTCCCCTCTGCATCTCTCTGCTGGCTCAGGCGCATAATTGGCAGCCGAGCGGGCCAATCACGCCGTGCACTGCCGGCGGGGGCGGGACTTCAGGAAAGACGGAGGCACACCTGTGCAGGTGTGGGAAGCGCGCGGCGCAGCGGTATTGAGAACAAATATTTTGTCTTTTATGGAGGTTATGTTATTATTATTATTATTATTATTATTATTATCTGAAAATGGGAAATAATTCAGATTTTTTTAGCAGGAGAGGAAAGCTACCAACACACACCGATAACGTTAGAAATGTAACCCTGCATCGGAAGAGCCACACCCGCTAAAGATAGTTAGGCAGTTAGGCAAATTTTCCCCCGGATAATATTTATGGGTTCATTTGCTTGTTAGAAAGGTTTCTCAAGAAGGTTTGATGTCACAGTTATGAATTGGGACAGTTTTCAAAATTCTAAGTGTTAATATGTTGTTCTCTTTGAACACATCAGTAAAAACACAATAGCTGAATTGAGAACATACATCATCATCATCATCATCATCATTATTAGGCTATGTTATTTAAAGTAGGCTACGTAGTATTGCTGGTATGTAACTTTACCAGAAGTTAGGCAACTACTGTTATGTTAACAAGCTATTATTCTACATTGCGGTTAGATTTTTTGTAAAATTGTAACTTTCACAACAATGGATGCCGAGTCTTGTTAAAACTTTCCTCGATGCTTAAACCGGAGGTCTTACCTGTGGAGCTCTACCTTGGAAGAGGTGAAATCCGCCGCTACTCGAGCGCAGCCCACAAAGTAAAAATGCGGACTGCGATATGTACGTCTCGACGACAAGACAACAGCGTAACTTTCTGTAAAGCGTTTGTGCGTATATTTAAGCAATTTAAGAGTGTAATATTGAAAGTTCGCCAAAGTGGGCCGAGTTCCTAACTGGCAAAGTCTTTGTATAACGTGATTTAGAGTGATTTCCCCCGCATATGTAGCCTACGTATAATCATGTTGTTCCTGATCGCAGTCGAATGTAGCAGCTCTCTCTCTCCCTCCCTCTCTCTCTTCCCCCGATCTGTCTCTCTCTCCCTCCCCCCTCTCTCTGTGGAGCTGCTCTCTCTCTCCCTCCCTCTCTCTTCCCATTTCTCTCTCTCTCTCTCTCTCTCTCTCTCTCTCTCTCTCTCTCTCTCTCTCTCTCTCTCTCTGTGTAGCTCAGATGAAATCCAGCATCTAAGTACCTCTCCGCATGCGGTTCAGGTGCCTCCTTTCCTGCCCCGGAATATCTCATAGAGGCCCTCTGTGCTGGTCACAATAAGACCCACTGTAACACAGGGAAAGCACTGGCAGCACGGCTGCAGCTGTGCCAAGCAGAAGTTGTTCCCTGGACCCCACTTAGCTACTTAATCTGTTTTTGCTGACCCGTTTAGCGCGCAGCGGGCTTGTTTACGCCGCGCTTCTGCTGTGATGTGGCTGGAGATTTGGTGAATAGAGTCGCTTTGTTCGAGGTTTTGAACGGACCTCGCGAATGTTAAGAGTAGGCTATAGCCTATGTGACATGTTGTGTGTTCGTGTGTCAGGAATGACCGCACTGCGCGGAACTCACCGGCTTCGGGCAGCTGGGGCCTCGCGGACTGTAGGCTTATTTACAGATACACCCCGCAGTCTCTGCATTCTTGCGTTGGCATGATTTGTTTAGTTGCAACGATAGTGGAAATAAGTTAAGTGGGGCAATTTTGCTTTTGACATGTTTTTTAAAAACAAATGTAGGCTATAAACATCACTTGCCGGAATTGCAAGGACGCAAGAGGAAAAAAATAGGGGCATCGAAAAGTTTATTACTCATTATTCATGTTCAAATATCATATTCAGGCGTTGCGTCATTAAGGCACGGGATGGAGAGAGCGTGCAGTACGTGCGCGACGTCCTTTGGGAGTTTGCTCTCGTTGCTATGTGACAGAAAATCAGATTCGTTTCTAGCTGGTCCCGTCAACTAAGTTGTGGTTAGTGTGGGTATAACACTACTAAACTGTGCTTCAGGTACACATCGCTGTTAAAAAACGTAGGCCGTTGTAACCGTTGTTTTTCAGTTTACTTGTTTACTGGTGATTCACTCACTACATTTATGAAAAACAATATAAAATAATAACTCCCGGAGTTCCACCCCCCTGGTTAATAGAGGTAACAGTATCAGTACCTCTTCTCTTTTTTGAGAGGAAAGTGAGATCAAATAATGAAACAAGTAATTTAAAATTTTCCCCCATTTCTAAATCTTATTTTTCTCTCTTCTTTGGAAAAGATTCCCTATTGTAATAGTATTGTAATATTCCAGAATGTGTAAACAATGACACCTACAGGCCAGAATGGACGGACAGTTTGAAGTTGCGCTGAGGACCAGGGGAGGCAAAAGGCCGAGCTACCGCAAAATGGGCGGGCCTTCTCATACAAGCCAATGTAAACCATTTTTTTCACCCTACTCACTCCTTATTGGCTAAGACACCTAAAATGACGAGCCACGAATCAACCATTAGAATGAATACTGACATTGTGCTCGTCCAATCAATGGTTTCGAAATGTCCTTTCCTCTACCTACCTAGGTTTTTACCTACATTGTAGTGTGACGAAGGGCCGTTAGGTGAGAGATATAGGCTAAGTAGCGAGTCGTAGCAGGACATTTACGTTTCTTAAAGTTAATTCATGACAAGTTTACTTCATTACATTTTACTTATAAAATATATTCATTTAATGTCCAGTTTAGCATTTGTTTGGTTTATTTTCTTCTTTTTTTTTCTCGACCAAATGAAAGTAAAGGGGGAGGCTATCCCCCTTGCAAACCCTATCCCAACCGGGGCCTAGCTAACGTGAGCAGCGCGTTAGAAAACATGAATCTTACTGCCGATGTTGATCCCTGTGCCGTGGATAAATCAATATTTAGCAAAGATGAGTCTTACACTCAAAATCAGAATGGCCTCAGCTGACTGACTCATTCGATTAATGTGTGCCTGTTGAGACCATAGGCTGTACAAAAATAACTCCAACCCCACCTCTTCCAATTGCATGTCGCAAACACATAGCCACGTGCTTCAAACATGCTACGGTACAGACCTTGCTAACGTTAGATATAGCCTAAATGATCCAGGATTTTAAAAAATGCATAAGCTATTTGTAAGGATGGATGGCGCGGCCATGATTCCGTGGACATGGACATTATTTTAGCTAAAGAGGTAAGGTAGTACATTTGGTCAATTTCGAATTCTGATCATATTTATATTTATTCTGATTATATAGTTATTCACGTTAAAAGAAGTTTACTTGTGAGCTAGCTTCTGGGCTGAACTTAGGTTACCTGTGACAAGTTTGGACGACAGCTAGCTAGTCTGACGCTACAGTATTGCTTGATTTTTTCTGAAGATGTTTGTGGTGGTTTTCTGGATTGCTGTAATGTTTACGTAGCTAAATCTGGCTTGCTAGTGAGCTTGCTGGTTGTATTAAGTTAACATTAACTTAAGTTAATGTTAAGTTACCTGTGGTCTGAAGTGGCCTGAGCCTGACAGCAAAACTTCTTGATTAATTCTGGCTAGCCAAACCTCACCTACGTTTAACTACTCAGACTCAATACCTCCGCTTCTTTTCCTTCGTGTAAATTAATCTTACAGTTGGTGTACTATATAAAGGTATCTTGGTTTACTCTGTTGGTTTATTGCTGCTGTTGCTACAACCTTCAATGTGTGTCCTTCTCTACATCAGTGCTTCTCCATGCTTTTGCCCCCAAGGCCTGATCCTGTGCACGGAAGTATTCCATCTTGCAATGTTATAATAATAATAATAATAATAATAATAATATTGACAATTAGTAGTAGTAGTAGTATTGTGGGACAGATTCCTCCAGGCTTTCCAAAGCGTTCCTCAGAGCGGAGAGAGAGAAACGAGGGGTGGAAGAGAGGGGACTCAACATCTCCTGCGTCAGAAAACGGACTGTCGCTTAATTTGAGTATTCCTTTGTGCTTTGTTTTGTTCATTCAGTGCGCAGATACACGACTGGAGACACAGCCAATGACTTGATATATGCACGTTTTTAATCGCTGTCTGTTCTGTTGTTCTCCACCAGGTGGCGTGACACTCCATGAGACACTGGGTGACATTGCGGTTTCCACCAGTCTTGGTGTTTAGACACAGTTATGTTTCTTAGACTGCATCGTTACATTATGGCTGTCTGTGCTGTTGTGACACACTGGCGGCGTAGAGTTTACTGTACAGTCAGTGGCAAACGTTTGTGAACAATACTGCAAAAAGAGCACTGTTCTGAGAAACACATGCACCTATGTAAAAATTAAACAATCTGCGCTCAATTAATTAATTCTAGGCTTTGCTGAAAATTAGATAATGTATGGGAAAAATCAACACACACATCAACACTAGTAAGCACCCGCACACTGTTCACATGTTCATATCTCTCTTCATGAGCCACATAACTAACATTAAAACTATTAAACAAACCTTTGTCTTATACATAGGAAAATTACCAAACACTTAAATCCCCTACATTTTACGACACAAATGAAACAGTGCTGTTTGAATGATGAGTGATCAGCACACACGCAGCTGCAGGGCTGCCAGGCAGCAGGGCGTTGCTCAAACATGAACAAAACAAACCAGCACAAAGAAATGTAAAATGAAGCGACAGTCGGTTTTCTGACCCAGGAGGTGCTGAGCCTCCCCTCCCCTCCCCTCCCCTCGCCTCCCCTCCCCACCTCACTCCTCTCAGGGCCTGTATATCAGCGCGGTTCCCTTTCTTATATAGAGGTATTATATTACCTTGTATCCAGTCATCCGGCATTTCTCCAGTTTCTAAAGACTGTCTAAAAATACTTGCCAGTGGTTTAAGGATGATCTCACCTTGTTCTTTAAGCGCCCTTGGGAATATGCCATCTGGGCCTGCTGCCTTATTTATGGAATTATTTGGTACTTATTTTATGTGGATTTGAGAATGTGTCTCAGTAGGTTGGATGCACTTATTTTCTGTGGATTTGAGAATGTGTCTCAGTGGGTTGGATGCACTTATTTTATGTGGATTTGAGAATGTGTCTCAGTGGGTTGGATGCACTTATTTTCTGTGGATTTGAGAGTGTGTCTCAGTGGGTCGGATGCACTTATTTTCTGTGGATTTGAGAATGTGTCTCAGTGGGTTGGATGCACTTATTTTATGTGGGTTTGAGAATGTGTCTCAGTGGGTTGGATGCACTTATTTTATGTGGATTTGAGAATGTGTCTCAGTCGGTCGGATGCAGATCTGCTGCCTGTAGGTCAGACCCTGCTGGGAGGGTGAAATACGTAATTGTTTTAGATTCTGTTGACTCCCCAGGTCCGACATCGGCTCCAAGCTGGTTCTGAGGAGACCCCAGTGCATTAATGCAGACTTCACTGAGAGCTGTATTATGGTGAGAGCACACTCAGAAGAATAAACAAAAAACATGAAGTGTCATTTTATTAACATGAACAATAACAATAAGATTATTATAACACTGCTGTGACTAATAATAGTGATTATTTCAGTAAAGTTGAGCAGTAACAGTACAGGGCTGGTCTTGGCTGTGTAAAGTTGGTCTTCTCTGTGATGTTCTGTCAGGACCACTCAGTTACTTGGGCTGTCACAATGACAATATAAACAGCCAATCAGCACGCTGCCCTGCATATGATTGGCTGTTCACTGAGAGAGGCGTGGCCACATCCAGGCAGAGCAGAATGAAGCAATCTGCTGAAGCACTGCTTCACAGGGGAGCACTCAATCAAACTCAATCTCTCTCAATCTCTCCCCCCTTTCTCCCATTTGTCTCTCTCTCCCTCTCTCTATCCCCTTGCTCTCTCTCCCCCACTTTCTCCAATCTCTCTGTCAATCTCCCCCCCTCTTTTTACCCTCTCTCTCGCTCTCTCATTCTCCCTCTCTCTCTCTGTCTCTCTCTCTCTTTTCCCCACTCGCTCTCTCTCTCCTCTAATTGGTTTATAATCGAATGCAGCATTAATTCAACCTGCAGATCTCCGTAACTGGCCCTTTTTCCAGAACATTCTTCACAGCCTGGACCATCACACTCACTTCACCCTGAACACCATGAGTAACATGAACAATGTCCCATGAGCATCATGCACTGCTCCAATACCGCTCCCTGATTTCATTGTACAAAAATATATTGGACCTCCAAGCAGTAAGCATTATTTTACAGAGAGTGTTTTTTGCGGCTGGTTTCAGCGTGACTGTTCAGTATAGCAATGGAACAAAAACAGTAGTGGCTAAGCTATCTTGTGTTACCAGACGTGCGTTCAAGCTGCCAACGTTATTCCAACTTTTCTTCAGTTCGCCGCGAACGTTAGCTAACAGTTAGCAAGTGTGCGGCGAACAAAAATGGTTGATGTTACATTTTAATCAATGTAATAGCCTGTGTGCTCTTACCTTTAAAAAGAAATTAGATAGCGTTGTTTAACCAAAGTCGCATCCATTTGTATTAAAAAGCCGTTGGTGGCAAACTAAATGGAATGTTCATTTAAAATCGGTCAACAGTAACTGTCTGCTGCAAACATAGCGCCAGTTCGCCGCGAACGTTATTGGACTTGAACACACGTCAGCTTTCCTTTAGAGCGCTAAAACCAGAACCAGACCAGGCCATTCTCCTCTGACCTCTCTCATTAACAGGGCATTTCTGCCCACAGAACTGATTTGCAGATTAGATATTTGCATTAAAAAGCAGGTGTACAGGTCTACCTGATAGAGTGGTCAGTGAGTGTATGTTCTATGTTTGGAACAACAAATAATTTGGACAGTTACATGCTTCACTAGAACACAGACCGCAGGCAGCATTATTTGATCGAAAACCAGGGGCGCAGCAGTCAGCTGGCTTTACACAAGGAAGGAGCTCTCAAAGCATCTGAATCAAATGATGATGGTTACCAACAAACCACCTGGCAAGCAAATTTAAAACTTTAGCCAAGCATTCTTCACTAACCTTTATCAAACAGGTCTTGAATTCCTAATATGATACACCCATTCCAGAATACAACCACTATATCAGTTCCACAAATAAGCATAACATGCAAAATCATCTTCCCTTTCTGCAGTCTCAGGTGACTGTATGCCCACCACAGTGAGCAGGTAATGCAACACACTGACCACATATTAAACATAATTAGCTATCAACAACAACTTCTTAAAATTTCTTCCCTTTTCTTTGTAAGAATTACATGCCTACCTTAAAAATGAAACATTTTCTAAAACAACTTTAGCCGATTAATTTGTTTATCCTTCAAAAATGTCTTTAGCCAAACAGATTTAATCAAACTTTGACAGACATGGGTATGTGCCATTGGCTTTTCTGGGAAAAGCACTTTATTGGGTATTGGATGTCCAGTAGAGGTCAGAAGAGTTTAAGTCCTTCTCCTGTGGCTTTGAAGGCAATATGTGTGCTGGTAAATATAATTTTGTTATTATTTTACTGATGTTGGTGTCGGCTGGTGACTGTGCAAGGCTGGGGTTCCTTTGCCCCGCGGACGACTGGAACACAGAGGAAACATTCACATAGTTAATATTTCATATTAGTGATAAAATAACACGGTGTGTGTTTGCACTGGGAATAATGGAACAGATCTGAAAAGGTGCCCATTCTGAGAACATACATGTGCATGTATATGCAGCGCTGTGTATGTAATGCGCTGTATATATACACACATGTATGCACACACATACACTTGATTAATCAGGGGTGGGGGCGGGCTTGGCCCCGCTGGAGAGCGAGGAGGTGGAGGGGGCGCGTCCAGCCGCAGTGGGCGGGGCCTGGTGGTGGGCGTGTCGGCGGATGGCAGGCTCCGCCCCTCGCAGCAACAGCACCGCACGCACGCTCTGCCGGAAGGCGGGGCTCGTGAAGCAGTACAGGAAGAAGTTGACGGCAGTGTTGAGCATGGCCACCATGTTGGCCAGGTCGTAGGCCAGGTGCACCCTCCAGTCGCTGCGCACCGACGCCCCGTACAGGTGGTACATGACCACGGCGGTGCGCGGCGCCCACAGCACGCAGAACGATGATGTCACCGCCAGCAGTGTGGCCGTGGTCTTCCCCAGCCGGCGCGGGGCCTGGGCGCTGGGGCTCTGGCCCCGCCCCCGCCTCAGACGCAGCACGATCAGCGAGTTCAGCACCAGGAAGATGGCGCATGGCAGGAAGTAGATGATGGTCACATGGGTCCAGATCAGAGCCCCGTCTGTCGCCGTGGGGACCCCGCCCTCCCGCCACAGGTCCGTCCACCAATAGAAGGGCACGCCCGAGAGCAGTGCCAGCGAGAACACGCCCCCCACCACGCGCCGCGCCCGGCTGGGGTAGCTGATTCGCCGGTGCTGCAGCGGGTGGCACAGCGCCACGTAGCGGTCCACGGTCAGCGGCACGGCCGTCCACACGGCCGCGTGATTGGCCGAGAACTCCAGCACGCTCACGGAGTGGAGCAGCAGGGCCGGAACCTTCCTGTGGAACACCGCCGTCTCCAGCAGGAAGCCCACAAACACGATGAAGAGCTGCGTCAAAATGTCCGCCCCCGTCAGAGCCAGCAGGTACACATACAACACCTTCTTACTGCACAGAGCCAAGCGCCAGAGAGCCACTGCAGTCAGGATGTTCACTGAGGGAGAGGGGGGGAGAGAGGGGGGGAGGGGGAGAGGGGGGAGGGAGAGAGAGGGGAGTGGGGGGAGAGAAGGTAAGAGAGATGGAGAGAGAGAGAGGGGGAGGGGGGAGAGGAAGAGAGAGCGGGAGAGAGATGTATAAGGGGGATGGAGTGGGAGAGGAGGAAGGAGAGAGACTCCCAAAATGAAAGTTTGTCAGGAGCGATAATTATTTTCATATCTACTACATATCTGGCAGCAGCACAGTGGTTTAGGCTCATATGATACCTTGGACCCTTCATGACATCAAGCTGTTTAACAAACAAATGTGTTTCATACTGTATCAGCGTCATTTACAGCTGAATCTAGTCCCAACGCCCAATTTCCATAGAGATCCATTCAAATGCAAAGAGTTTTAGTATCGCTTGTAGGACCTGAAAATAAAATTCTGAGGATGTTCATCATAATCAGGAAGTTATGGTATGCAGAGGATATGCAACAAAATAGAAAATATATTTTCATTTACATAACATTGCTGTGTCCCAAACATTATGGTGCTCTGTAATGGGGGCACTATGTATAAACACTGCTGTAATTTCTACATGGTGAAACCAAAATGTATAAAAGTGCCCTTTATTAAAATCGGACAATGTGCACATTGATATTGTTTATTACTGATACAGTACAGAACACATTTGTTGGCTGAATGGCTGTAAGTCATCAAGGGTCCTAGGTATCAAACCAGCCTCAAAAAAACGTCCTGCTACTAGATATACAAACGGTCTATGTATATCTACTATATCCACTGAGTTCAACAGGAACATTAGTCAGGAGAAATGTCTCATCTGGCAGCAGCACAGTGGTTTGATGCTCATGTGATACCTTGGACCCTTTATGACATAAAGCCATTTAGCCAACAAACGTGTTCTGTACTGTTTTGGTGTAATTTACAGCTGAATCTAGTCCCACCCCCCAGTTCTCATGCAGATCCATTGAAATACAAAGAGATTTTTTTGTACGACAACCTGAAAATAGGATGTCATGGCATGCAAAGAATATTCAATGAAATACAAAAGTACTGCAATTACAACATGGTGAAACCAATATGTACAAAATACCTTTTAATAAAAGCTTACACTTTGACCAAGTATGAATTGTTTCATTACAAACAGAGAAAATAAAACAGGAAAAAGCAGAAAAATGCAAGGTGTGTCTAAACGTTTGACTGGCTCTGTGTACACACTCACACTCACACACACACACTCACACACGCACACACACACACACACACACACGCTCACACACACGCACACTCACACACACAGCAGAACGTGCCGGGGCTGTACCTGGTACTCCCACGCACAGGAGGGCGCTGTAGTAGATGACGGGGATGTAGCCCAGAACACACTCAGACTGTGGGTCTCTGGCACTGTGGCCGTCCGTGCCCGAGGGGTCCGTGGTGTTTGACCAGGAGCTCATGACAGCTGTCAATCACCTGCGTCTGGAGCAACATCAAACACACAGATAACGTATGGACTCCACTCTGTTCTGTGCCGAACTTGGACTACTATCAGAGGTTCCCAAACTGTTCTGTGCCTAACTTGAGTTAGGAATATTTTTCCAAACAGGTTGGTGTGGGCATTATTGTTGTAGTTATGGTTCTTGGTGTTGACGTTATTATTGTAGTTATGGTTGTTGGTGTGGATGTCTATAGTTATTGTTGTAGTTATGGTTGTTGGTGTGGACGTTATTGTTGTAGTTATGGTTGTTGGTGTGGATGTTATTGTTGTAGTTATGGTTGTTGGTGTGGATGTCTATAGTTATTGTTGTAGTTATGGTTGTTGGTGTGGATGTCTATAGTTATTGTTGTATTTATAGTTGTTGGTGTGGATGTCTATAGTTATTGTTGTAGTTATAGTTGTTGGTGTGGATGTCTATAGTTATTGTTGTAGTTATGGTTGTTGGTGTGGATGT
>NC_083761.1:89246965-89249465 GCF_963514075.1 Conger conger | reverse complement strand
CTGTGTTTCTGTCCCTCTGGCTCTAGAGCTGTGTTTCTGTCCCTCTGGCTCTAGAGCTGTCTGTCCCTCTGGCTCTAGAGCTGTGTTTGTGCCCCTCTGGCTCTAGAGCTGTCTGTCCCTCTGGCTCTAGAGCTGTGTTTCTGTTCCTCTGGCTCTAGAGCTGTGTTTGTGTCCCTCTGGCTCTAGAGCTGTCTGTCCCTCTGGCTCTAGAGCTGTGTTTGTGCCCCTCTGGCTCTAGAGCTGTGTTTGTGTCCCTCTGGCTCTAGAGCTGTGTTTCTGTCCCTCTGGCTCTAGAGCTCTGTTTCTGTCCCTCTGGCTCTAGAGCTGTCTGTCCCTCTGGCTCTAGAGCTGTGTTTGTGTCCCTCTGGCTCTAGAGCTGTCTGTCTCTCTGGCTCTAGAGCTGTGTTTGTGTCCTTCTGGCTCTAGAGCTGTGTTTGTGTCCCTCTAGCTCTAGAGCTGTGCTTGTGTCCCTCTGGCTCTAGAGCTCTCTGCCCCTCTGGCTCTAGAGCTGTGTTTGTGTCCCTCTGGCTCTAGAGCTGTCTGTCCCTCTGGCTCAAGAGCTGTGTTTGTGTCCCTCTGGCTCTAGAGCTCTGTTTCTGTCCCTCTGGCTCTAGAGCTGTGTTTGTGTCCCTCTGGCTCTAGAGCTGTCTGTCCCTCTGGCTCTAGAGCTGTGTTTGTGTCCCTCTGGCTCTAGAGTTGTCTGCCCCTCTGGCTCTAGAGCTGTGTTTGTGTCCCTCTGGCTCTAGAGCTGTGTTTGTGTCCCTCTGGCTCTAGAGCTGTCTGTCCCTCTGGCTCTAGAGCTGTGTTTGGGTCCCTCTGGCTCTAGAGATGTGTTTGTGTCCCTCTGGCTCTAGAGCTGTCTGTCCCTCTGGCTCTAGAGCTGTGTTTCTGTCCCTCTGGCTCTAGAGCTCTGTTTCTGTCCCTCTGGCTCTAGAGCTGTCTGTCCCTCTGGCTCTAGAGCTGTGTTTGTGTCCCTCTGGCTCTAGAGCTGTCTGTCCCTCTGGCTCTAGAGCTGTGTTTGTGTCCCTCTGGCTCTAGAGCTGCGTTTGTGTCCCTCTGGCTCTAGAGCTGTGCTTGTGTCCCTCTGGCTCTAGAGCTCTCTGCCCCTCTGGCTCTAGAGCTGTGTTTCTGTCCCTCTGGCTCTAGAGCTGTCTGTCCCTCTGGCTCTAGAGCTGTGTTTGTGTCCCTCTGGCTCTTGAGCTCTGTTTCTGTCCCTCTGGCTCTAGAGCTGTGTTTGTGTCCCTCTGGCTCTAGAGTTGTCTGCCCCTCTGGCTCTAGAGCTGTGTTTGTGTCCCTCTGGCTCTAGAGCTGTGTTTGTGTCCCTCTGGCTCTAGAGCTGTCTGTCCCTCTGGCTCTAGAGCTGTGTTTGTGTCCCTCTGGCTCTAGAGCTGTCTGTCCCTCTGGCTCTAGAGCTGTGTTTGGGTCCCTCTGGCTCTAGAGATGTGTTTGTGTCCCTCTGGCTCTAGAGCTGTGTTTGTGTCCCTCTGGCTCTAGAGCTGTCTGTCCCTCTGGCTCTAGAGCTGTGTTTGGGTCCCTCTGGCTCTAGAGATGTGTTTGTGTCCCTCTGGCTCTAGAGCTGTCTGTCCCTCTGGCTCTAGAGCTGTGTTTCTGTCCCTCTGGCTCTAGAGCTGTGTTTGTGTCCCTCTGGCTCTAGAGCTGTCTGTCCCTCTGGCTCTAGAGCTGTGTTTGTGTCCCTCTGGCTCTAGAGCTGTCTGTCCCTTTGGCTCTAGAGCTGTGTTTGTGTCCCTCTGGCTCTAGAGCTGTGTTTGTGACCCTCTGGCTCTAGAGCTGTGCTTGTGTCCCTCTGGCTCTAGAGCTCTCTGCCCCTCTGGCTCTAGAGCTGTGTTTCTGTCCTTCTGGCTCTAGAGCTGTCTGTCCCTCTGGCTCTAGAGCTGTGTTTGTGTCCCTCTGGCTCTAGAGCTCTGTTTCTGTCCCTCTGGCTCTAGAGCTCTGTTTCTGTCCCTCTGGCTCTAGAGCTGTGTTTGTGTCCCTCTGGCTCTAAAGCTGTCTGTCCCTTTGGCTCTAGAGCTGTGTTTGTGTCCCTCTGGCTCTAGAGCTCTGTTTCTGTCCCTCTGGCTCTAGAGCTGTGCTTGTGTCCCTCTGGCTCTAGAGCTGTCTGTCCCTCTGGCTCTAGAGCTGTGTTTGTGTCCCTCTGGCTCTAGAGCTGTCTGTCCCTCTGGCTCTAGAGCTGTGTTTGTGTCCCTCTGGCTCTAGAGTTGTCTGTCCCTCTGGCTGTAGAGCTGTGTTTGTGTCTCTCTGGCTCTAGAGCTGTCTGTCCCTCTGGCTCTAGAGCTGTGTTTGTGTCCCTCTGGCTCTAGAGCTGTGTTTGTGTCCCTCTGGCTCTAGAGCTGTGTTTCTGTCCCTCTGGCTCTAGAGCTCTGTTTCTGTCCCTCTGGCTCTAGAGCTGTGTTTGTGTCCCTCTGGCTCTAGAGCTGTCTGTCCCTCTCGCTCTAGAGCTGTCTGTCCCTCTGGCTCTAGAGCTGTGTTTGTGTCCCTCTGG
>NC_083761.1:89194465-89229465 GCF_963514075.1 Conger conger | reverse complement strand
ATTATTATATAAAACAAATATAATTATATTTGATCATCATAAGCATTATCTTCAAATGATGTTAAGCTTAGTCATTTATCTCTTTTGCAGTTCTTCTGTGTATATTTAGCAGGATGTTGGTTGTGTGTGAAGCCCCATTTTCTGCTGCCATCCCTCCATGTTGGCTCTGAGGCAGAGAGAGGCAGGATGGGAATGTGCACTCAGAGGTGGGAGATTCTGCTGTTCTGTGGTAATCCCCTCCATGTTGGCTCTGAGGCAGAGAGAGGCAGGATGGGAATGTGCACTCAGAGGTGGGAGATTCTGCTCTCCTGGCGTTAGTAAGTTTAACCCCACCCTTCCCAAAAACACTCCTTGAGCCAAACCAGTGCCCCGCCCACAAGTTTCAACCCAGGCTCCGGCTCCGCCCACAGGCCCCAGCACCTGGCAACTGGCCCCGCCCACAAACTTTTTCCATGCAGTTCGGGACATCCCCGAATTTGGAAAGAGGAAAATATAGGGGCTTAAAGCGGTTTAAAACATAGTAAACGAATCCCCCTGCGGTTGTGTTATATTCAGCCTGAGCTTCCATTCCGGCTCTAAACCTGGAGCTCCAGTTTCTCCACAGCAGGTGCTTATGGAGGAAGTTTTTTTTTCCGTTACATTACACTTGGCATTTAGCAGACAGTTTCATCCAGAGTGGCGTACACATATTACACTTTAATGTGCAGTCAATTTATACAGATATTATTTATACAGGATTATTACTGGAACAATTCAATTAAGTTCCCTTTACAATGGCAGTAAATCGGCTTGCATTCAAGCCCATAACCGTTGCGTTCTATGCCCTGTTCACTAACCATTGCGCTGCTACAATGCCTTGAGCATGCTGGTGAATACCTTTTCTACCGGCAGTTTGGGTGTGGTGTTAAACGTAAATGGAAGTAGAGCAGAAGTGAAGCATTGCTCCTGGTGCTGCTCTTTGACTCATTCGGCTCTTTGACTCTGGCCCTTTGACTCTACGAATTTGTGCCAGGTTCTGTGTTTACTGCATTATTTTCATGTCCAGTTTCTGTATACTTTCATGGTTCATTGCACTCGTCTTCCTCTGTGATGTCCGTTTCTTTATATAGTCACTTCCCTGTCTGCGTGATTCACTATTTAGGTGTTTTCCAGTTGCTTCCTGCTTCCTCTCCATTCATGTTTGTAGATAGCACTAATCTACTAATCCTGACTAACATAGAATTTGTACAGTACTAATTATATTAACACAGTAATATGTTTGTCTAACTAACAAACTAACATTCAATAGTTTTGGGTATTTATAGTTTAATCACATAACTAACATATTAACATTCTCCATATTTGTGCACTGCTCTGTAGCTCCACCTCCCTGTTCTAGCTCTGATTCCCTGCCTTAATTCTGCGAAGTGTTCACACCTGTTCTCTAACTATCACTGCATTCCTTAAGTCTGTGCAATTGTCTACTCCCTAATCCGGAGCCGTTTGTATTCATGTGAGTCTATGTGAATCCAGTCCCGTGTCTTTCTTCCTCCCTTGTCATTGTATGATTGCCCTTTCATGTTTCTCACCTGATGTCTATTTGTTAGACCACCCTCACTCCCATGCCCCGCCTAGGTTGTCTCATTCCCCTGTGTATTTAAACCTGTCCTTTTTCAGTTACTTGTTGCAAGTTCATCTTTCTGTGATTCTGTTTCCTACCCCGGTTCTAGCTTCCCCGTACCTGTGCCCTGTGCCCTGTGCCCTGTGCCCTGTGCCCTGTGCCCTGTGCCCTGTGTCCTGTGCCCTGTGCCCTGTGCCCTGTGTCCTGTGCCCTGTGCCCTGTGCCCTGTGTCCTGTGCCCTGTGCCCTGTGCCCTATTATCTGTTATTGGAGTTTTCTGATCTCTGCTTTGCATTTTTTGGATTTGTACCATTGCTTGTCTGTCTCCTCGGTTTTTGAACACTGCCAGTTTTCCTGACTATGCTCTGCCTGCCCCACATGTACCTGTCTGCCTGGATCTCGACCATAGCCTGTTTGTGGATTATGTTTTGGATCTGCCCCTTGTCATTAAAGCCTGCCTGATTTCGTTATCCCCGAATTTGCGTTTGGTTCCTCTGTCCTGAAACCTGAAAATGACTCTTTGGCTCTGGCTCTGGCTCTGGCTCTGGCTCTTTGGTTCTTTAACTCTACAAATTTGGCTCTTTGACTCCTTGACTCTTTGCTTCCACAATTTCTTCCCATTGGGGAGTTTTTTTGGGTTTTTTTGTACTCTTTTGGGGGTTCAGGCCTGGCGTTTGCTATTGTTCCTCTGTAAAGTGTCTTTATGACAGTCTCTGTGAAAATCTCTATACAAATAAAACTTCACTGAATCTGACCCCCCCCCCTCCCTGCACACAGCCAGACAGGAAAAGAGGGAGAAGCCGGAAGTCTTGGTTTACACGTGTTCCGTTTTCCTTTCATTTAGCTCTCTGTTCCATTCCCGGCGTTCCTGCCTCTCAGGGCTGGGATGGAATATTTACCCTTTCCTTACCACAGACCCTTATTTACCCTTTCCTTACCACAGACCCTTATTTACCTGTTCCTTACCACAGACCCTTATTTACCCTTTCCTTACCACAGACCCTTATTTACCCGTTCCTTACCACAGACCCTTATTTACCTGTTCCTTACCACAGACCCTTATTTACCCTTTCCTTACCACAGACCCTTATTTACCCGTTCCTTACCACAGACCCTTATTTACCCGTTCCTTACCACAGACCCTTATTTACCCGTTCCTTACCACAGATCCGGCAGGTATTCTCCTCCAGCCACACAGATGTTGTAGATACAGACACATAAATGCAACATGCACATGTTGTAATGTAAGTGTAATATTAAGGCTGTTAAGCAGAGGATTCTGTTTTCTCTGAGCACTGGCCCCTGAAATCCTAACTTCCCAGTGTTTTTCTCACACATGTAGTTACAATATTTCTATCATGTCTGCATATGAGTTTATACTATCCATATCTGTTTATTGTCTTTTTTTGGACAGCACTGAGAATCCTCTTTGAAATATCCTGTATAAATAAAGCTTTTATACATAAGTGGATATAAAAAATAAATAAATAAATAAAATAAAAACATCCACAACAAACATTTGTGTGTGCAGTAGTGAGAGCACTGTTTTCAGATGCCGTGGGAGAGAGCTGTTCATCCAGTACTGCTGTTCATCCAGTACTGCTGTTCATCCAGTACGCTGCTGTTCATCCAGTACTGCTGTTCATCCAGTACTGCTGTTCATCCAGTACGCTGCTGTTCATCCAGTACTGCTGTTCATCCAGTACGCTGCTGTGCTGTCCCAATTCAACTGAACAAGCACGTCATTCTCTGTTGTGTGTCGTGGGGCTTCCCTGGGTTGATTTATTGTTGTCCTGCTATTTAAACCAGAGGTCCAGCCATGCCAGGGAAATGCAGACAAACAAACACACAACCAAATAACAACACACAGGGCAGGGACACACCAAACGTCAGATGAGGTACAATTCGCCTAGGGAAACAGTCGTCTACATCCATGAACATCAAATCTAGTACAATTGATAAATAGGTCAGGTCAGTGATTAATAACTACACAAACAAAGAAGTGCCCTGCTGCCAGGTACGCCAGCTTGAAAATTGAACTGGTCAACCAGCATGGTCTAGATGGTCTAGCTGGGTATGAGCTGGTCAACCAACTAGTGCTGGTAGCTTAAATGAGCTGGTAGCAGGTCAACCAGCTACTAGTTGTTTCAAAACCTAGCTTGAGCTATTTTTTCAGTAGGGTACACACACAGACCAGACAAAAACAAATAACTCCACACACACGTTAGAGAAAAACAAGGACAGAGACGTGCTGTGGGTGTAGAGCTTGAGGAATGGGTCAGGTTCAGAAATAGACCTGTGATGCACCCACCCTGCTGCACAGAGGCATGCGTCCAGCGGACAATGGAGAGGCTAGTATATCAGAGTGGCAGACCTGCGCTCACATAGTATTTGTTTTGGATTCAAATACTTCTCTGCATTTGCCGAAGCGTACCTGGTGTATTGGATCAAATTAAATGAAGTGTAAACCCCGCCCATCTGCCCCTCCTTGCAGGCTCAAATTCACCAGACAAGATTAATAGAGCACAGAAAAGTATTTGAATCCAAAACGAATAGAATGTGAACGCAGGTCTAGAGTGTGGATGCTGTCCAACCATGGCAGAGAGGCATCTGAGACATGGCCTGGCTGGTTATTTCAGACAGCAGGGCATCACAACTTCCTGTTTCCTGTTTCCTGCTGGAGGTGGTCACTTCCATCCCTTTGAAGGTTCAGGACATTTCAGAGCATCAAGATGAGGACCCCAGCACACCCTGCGGCTCTCCAGGACCAGGGGTAAGGACCCCAGCACACCCTGCGGCTCTCCAGGACCAGGAGTGAGGACCCCAGCACACCCTGCGGCTCTCCAGGACCAGGAGTGAGGACCCCAGCACACCCTGCGGCTGTCCAGGGCCAGGAGTGAGGACCCCTTCCCTAGAGAGTGAGAGAGGTCCTGACACAACCACGTCTGATGAACCAGTGCCAGACATACGGGGGTGGCCAATAATAGCAAACCGCATTCTGTCCCCAGAAACACCCGGTCCTGTCACTCAACAGCACCCTACTGACACACTGCCTCTGACCTCTGCCTGACCTCTGCCTGACCTCTGCCATTGAGCGCTTGCAGGGTGTGAGTGGCGTGGGCCAGTACTGCTGGATTTCCACATACAAACACACACTAACACACACACACACACTAACAAACACACACACACACACTAACACACACACACACACACACACTAACAAACACACACACACACACTAACACTCACACACACACACACTCACACACACACACACACACACACTAACACACACACACACACTAACAAACACACACACACACACTAACACTCACACACACACACACTCACACACACACACACACACACACTAACACACACACACTCACACACTAACACTCACACACACACTCGCACACACTCACACTCACATACACACACTCACTAACAAACACACACACACACACTAACACACACACACACACACTAACACACACACACACACTAACAAACACACACACACACACACACTAACACACACACACACACACTAACACACACACACACACACACTAACACTCACACACACACACTCACACACACACACACACTCACACACACTCTAACACACACACACACTAACACTCACACACACACACTCACACACACACACACACACACTCACACACACTCTAACACACACACACACACTCACACACACACACTAACACACACTAACACACACACTCACACTCACACTCACACTCACACACACACTCACACACACACAAACACACACTAACACACACACACACTCACACTCATACAAACACACACACTAACACACACACACTCACACTCACACTCACACTAACACACTCACACACTCACACTCACACTAACACACACACACTCACACACACACACAAACACACACTAACACACACACACTCACACTCATACAAACACACACTAACACACTCACACTCACACACACACTCACACTCACACACACACACACTCTTTGGTGTACAGCAGTGTAATGGTGATTGTGCTCTTCATTGTGTAAAGGGCAGGTCCTCAGTGGGGGGGGGGGGGGGCGCTATCCGCTAACCCAGAGCAGCGCTCGCAGGACAGGAACCCCCCCCCCCGCCCCCCACAGGAAGCAGAGTCTCACTCAGCCTTTCCTGCTCACGACTTTAAATTAATAATTCAATAAATAAAGGGGATATTAAAATGGTGTGAGCGGAAAGCCTCCCAGTGTCACTCAGCGCTTTCCCACCATGCACTGCCCCGCCCCCCCTGGCCCCTCCCGGGAGCAGCTGTGTGTGCAGTGCGGTCTTTGTTTCTCCGCTCATGACCTCATCCTCTCACTCAAATCTCCCACACATATCTGTCAGGGCTTTTATGGGCGTTTTGCCATCACATTTTCAGTTGCTAAAAGTGAAAATATATTGAGAAGTAAGACGTTTTGTAACGTACTGAAATGCGCACATTTGACTATTTTACAGTTTTTTACAATCACTTTGACACTAATTTCAGAACCTTGAGGTAATTTTTCAAAACTGTAGACACAAAACTCAAAATGGATAATCAAAATTTAATCAATCAAACATTTTTCAAAAAACTTTTTTTTCAATCGCTTGGATGCAATATACAAAAATCAAAAATCATTTGATCACTGAACCAAATCACTTGTTCACAATATTCAATATGAACAAGTGAACACAATATTCAAATCACTTATTCAATATTCAATTTATCTTTCAAAGTATTAGCAAAATTAAATATGCAATTAAATTTGAAAATACTCTTTTCATTCACTACAATGCATCTAACTAACAATGTATCCAACTACTAAAAATTATAAGTAAGTGTAACATTACTCCGAAAGAATAATTTTATGGAAATTGATTACTGTTACAACATTCCATGTTTCATTCACATCATGAATGTTTTAGGATAAAGAAATCTATTGACGCCAATTACTTTGGAACAGGATCAATTTTACCACATTATCATTAAATGTAATATTGCATCACCATCTTTTGTCACAGGGGTTTTCAACTTTTTTTGACACGCAAGTTTGAGCTGGTGGTCAAATGACTGATTTTACACAGCGGTAAGAGCAGAACTAAAGATGTGTATCCACCTGTAACAACATGGAGACAACATGGAGCAGATAGAGGATCCATGTTAGAATAGAGACCAAGCAGAGAAAGGAGGAGGAGGAAGAGGAGGTTGAGGTGCTCAATGGAATGGCAGACGACAAGTACTCCTTCAGAGAGGTGCCCTTGTTTCTCGTCTTAGAGGTGGGGGGAGGTGGGGGTTGTCCTGGAAGAGGACAGTGTCTTTCACTGCAGTTCAGGATTTTTTCCCCACTTTGTACCTATAATTTTGTTGCTATGATTACAGTTTTTTACAATTGATAAAAATTCACTTTTTCAAAACTCTTCATACAACTCTCTGCACCAACATGCAGTCAGTTCATTTCTTTCACAAAATGAATCAAAACTACCAAAGAAAAGCACCAGCACTAGAATTTCTGGTGTCAATCATAGAACAATGATCTGAAAACCAGTGGCACTACAGTCAAAGCACTATTTTCTGTAAGTGATTTTCAAATTGGACTGTAGAAATGTATACTTTTTGGTGGTTCAGCCTGATTTTTTGTAAAAGCAAAGAAAAAAGCATTCCATTTGGTCCACATACAGTGTTCTCGTGCAAACTGTGAAAAGTTCTAAAAAAGTTCTAAAAAGTATCAAAAAAGCTTATTTGCAATTGTAAAAAAAACTGTGAAACTAACCCACAGCATGTTATAATTACATATATTTTTTACAGTATTCTGATTTTTTTCAATGATTCTACTCTCTTCCACTATTCCCTTTATTTAGAACCACACAAAAGTCAAGTCAAATATTTCTTCCTGCTATAGGAAAGTATTGTAAAAACAACTAAACAGTCAATCTATAGGTATCTTTTGTGTGTGTAATCTAAACAAATATTCCTATAGTATTTCATGAAAAATTAAGAATTTGAGTTTGGAAGTGCAAGATTGCTTCACAGATATGAAAGCACAGGCGAATGGGCTGTGTTACTAGTGCTGACCGTTTTGAGTGTGTCTGAGGTTTTGAGTGTTGTGTCTGAGGTTTTGAGTGTTGTGTCTGAGGTTTTGAGTGTGTCTGAGGTTTTGAGTGTTGTGTTTCAGGTTTTGAGTGTTGTGTCTGAGGTTTTGAGTGTTGTGTCTGAGGTTTTGAGTGTTGTGTTTCAGGTTTTGAGTGTTGTGTCTGAGGTTTTGAGTGTGTCTGAGGTTTTGAGTGTTGTGTTTCAGGTTTTGAGTGTTGTGTCTGAGGTTTTGAGTGTTGTGTCTGAGGTTTTGAGTGTTGTGTTTCAGGTTTTGAGTGTTGTGTCTGAGGTTTTGAGTGTTGTGTCTGAGGTTTTGAGTGTTGTGTCTGAGGTTTTGAGTGTTGTGTTTCAGGTTTTGAGTGTTGTGTCTCAGTTTTTGAGTGTTGTGTCTGAGGTTTTGAGTGTTGTGTTTCAGGTTTTGAGTGTTGTGTCTGAGGTTTTGAGTGTTGTGTCTGAGGTTTTGAGTGTTGTGTCTCAGGTTTTGAGTGTTGTGTCTCAGGTTTTGAGTGTTGTGTTTCAGGTTTTGAGTGTTGTGTCTGAGGTTTTGAGTGTTGTGTCTGAGGTTTTGAGTGTTGTGTCTGAGGTTTTGAGTGTTGTGTCTGAGGTTTTGAGTGTTGTGTCTGAGGTTTTGAGTGTTGTGTCTGAGGTTTTGTAAATTGAGCCCAAGCTTGTGAGATTAGGGTCGAGGTGATTGTAATAAAAACTGTAACATATTTAATATTTAAAATGATCACTGGATGCCAGCTGCTATGGATTTTCTGACATTATTACCGACATTTGGTTGTTCATTATAAACATCTTGCACATAAGAGCATTCCATTCACTCAACTCCCAATTCAGCTCTTTCAGATGGACATGCTTGGACTGCATGATGTAACTTCTGGGAGAGATTTCACTGCTGAACACAATCTGCACTCCTGCGATTGTTCTGGTCAAATCATTTACACAATCTGCACTCCTGCGATTGTTCTGGTCAGGACAAGTATGTCTATGTGTGTGTCTCTGTGTGTATGTGAGAGTGTGTAAGTGTGCGTGTGTGTGTGTGTGTGTGTGTGTGTGTGTGAGGGACTCCAGGCTCCGGATATGAAGGTAATATTCTTGACCCCCATGGTCACTCCCATTAAGTAACGGACACATTCTGGAATAAAATAGAAATAAAGTAGCAAGTTTATCCCTGTCAGTGAGTCTGTGCAAATCCAGAGTTTATCCCTGTCAGTGAGTCTGTGCATATCCAGAGTTTATCCCTGTCAGTGAGTCTGTGCATATCCAGAGTTTATCCCTGTCAGTGAGTCTGTGCATATCCAGAGTTTATCCCTGTCAGTGAGTCTGTGCATATCCAGAGTTTATCCCTGTCAGTGAGTCTGTGCATGTGCAGTCAGTGTTGAAAGCATGGCTTGGTGTGAGACAGACACACAGTCACATGTAAACTGACACTGCATTTTTCATTATTCCTTGTCGTTTTATTGGAAAAAAACCCCCCAATAAAATAAAACATAGAATAATAATAACAATAATAATAGTGATCATCATCATAATAACATTAACAGTCGTATAAAAATCTGTACATTCCACTGGACGATAGGAAGACTAGAGGAGAGGGGTTGAGAATTTTGTAAAATGTAAGATGTAAAATTAACCTTTTTCACATGGAGAAAGTTCTTTTCAGTTCACTAAACATTTCTACTTTTTCAAGAAAACTACAGTATGTCTCAGCTAATATATTTCTTTTTCAAAATATTTACTTTACAAAATAATTTCCCCCTTGAGAGACAGTAATACTCTGTGGCCTGTTTGCTTCATCGACTCGTTTTTACAGTTGTTTTGCTGTTGTTGCTTTACAAACTTTACAAACTTTACAAGAGTAACCGTAGGATTGCAGTGTTGTAGCACTTTGTTTAGAGAAAGTTCTGCTGGTTAGCTGTTGCCCTGGGAGCATTAGTGTAATGTTCTGATTGGATCTGGGTTCTGAAACAGTCTTTCCAGTGTTCCTTGGCAGTAAATGGACTTCCGGAACTGTGTTTGGGAATATCGGACTGAGGTCACGATGATGTCACCCACTGTTCTGGCTGTGAAATGCCTTACTTTTACTGGCTCAGGTCTTAGTCATGTACAGTGAGAGAGCTGTCACTCATTCACATGCCCCACCCCTCCCCCATCCTGCCTCACCCCTCCCAGAACTCTGTTCTTACGAGGAGGAGCAAGATCTTTCAGAAGTACTGTGAAGACATGTGAAGACATGTTCAAGCTTTATTTTAAAAAGTAGCATGTAGCGGTAGCATTATGAAGCAATATCCTGTTTAATTCACAAGAGAACATGTCAATAATAATAATAATAATAATAATAATAATAATAATACGCATTAAAACATCAGCCAAGAGACCAGCTCCCCAGCAGAGCTGACTGTTGCTATAGGAACCTTCCTCGGTTCAGCAGGAGGGTAGGGTTTGGGTTCTGCAGGAGGGTAGGGTTTGGGTTCTGCAGGAGGGTAGGGTTTAGGTTCTGTAGGAGGGTAGGGTTTGGGTTCTGCAGGAGGGTAGGGTTTGGGTTCTGTAGGAGGGTAGGGTTTGGGTTCTGCAGGAGGGTAGGGTTTGGGTTCTGCAGGAGGGTAGGGTTTGGGTTCTGTAGGAGGGTAGGGTTTGGGTTCTGTAGGAGGGTAGGGTTTGGGTTCTGCAGGAGGGTAGGGTTTGGGTTCTGTAGGAGGGTAGGGTTTGGGTTCTGCAGGAGGGTAGGGTTTGGGTTCTGTAGGAGGGTAGGGTTTGGGTTCTGCAGGAGGGTAGGGTTTGGGTAAATGGGAATGTATGTAGGCTGTACTGTGCTGTACTGCATAATGGCATGCTTGCATAGATGCTCTCTCCTTTTTAAATAATGTTTGTATTTTACAGTATTGACACAATAGGACCTACCAAAGCCTAGCCAATCTATACTAAGTCCAGTCAAACTCAGCCAATCCTGGATGAGCTCAGTTAAACTCCAACCTACCCTATCCCAAAAAAATCCCAAATCCCATCCAATCCTGGTCAAGCCCAGCCAACCTATGCTAATGTGCCTTCACTGTGTGTACCCAGGGGTCAGGAGGCCACCTCAGGGACATTCCGCCCCCTCTGTAGGCCCCCCAGATCTCAGCCGTGTGCAAAACAGCAAGTACGTCTTTGGTTTGTGACAGAAATAGACAGAAAAACTAAAAATACATATTTATATGTGTCTTTGCGACCATGCACTTCACCACGTAAGTGCTTATACATTTTTTCCTTCTCTACCTTAACTGTAAAACAAAACAAAAACAATATAATCTAGTGTTCTATAGCAGCATTTAGAAACCATTAAGGCCGATAAAATAAAAAAAGGTACAAAAGTATTGCTACTAAAACCACAGAGTTTCTGTTGTTCTCCTGGACAGATGAACAGGTGCACACCATCGGATTAATAAATAGTCATGTCTGTCCTGTCTGCTCTTTCCTAAGAACACTTGTAGAGCCAGTCCTTGATCAAAGCTCCGCCCCTTTTTACAGCAGTACCATTCAGTGAGGCTGTCCGTCATTGGTCCTTCAGTCCCGCCCCCTCGCGACACATGCCCAGTCATATTTCAGACTCCCGCCGCAGGGGGCGGGGCTCTAAGGGGGCGGCGGCCAGCGTGTGGGCAGAGCCTGTGTCCGTGTTGGCCCCGCCCCCTCCCTCCTCTTCCTCGCCCTCGTCCTTCACCGGGGACAGTGCCAGCTCGTTCTCGTAGCAGAAGGAGTTGGATGAGGACATGATGAACTTCTTCTCAGCCAGGTCCCTGGCGCTGCACAGCGGGGTTCCTGGCACCTCGTAGGTCTTGTGGAAGCGCGAGTAGTCCACCTTGTAGTAGTTCTTCTCCTCGAAGAGCACGGGCTCGAAGCGGTGGCCCCAGAGCACCTCCCCCGCCAGGTAGGAGCTGCGGCACTGCGTGGTCATCGCTGTGGCCTCCACCATGCCCTCCAGGATCACCACGATCTCGAACTCGGCCGTCTCCAGCTCCTGCTTGCCCATGTGGTAGAAGGGGCTGTCCTCGTCGATCTGGTGCACCACAGTGATGGGCGACACCAGGAAGATGCGGTCGATGCCGCTGTCGAAGCCCACGTCGATGTCGGCCTGGTCGAGCGGGATGAATTCTCCCTCGGCGGTGGTGCGGGACTGCAGCAGCTGTGCCCGGACGTGGGCCTCCACCAGGTGGCTCCTCCGCAGGTTCCCCACCCGCCACATCAGGCACAGCTTGCCGTCGCGCAGGGCCACGGTGGCGTGCCGGCTGAACACCAGCGTCTCGTTGCGCTTCTTGGGCTTGGCCATCTTGGCCATGACGGCGCCGATGACGAAGGCGTCGATGATGCATCCCATGATGCTCTGGAACACCACCATGAAGACGGCCAGCGGGCACTCGTCCGTCACGTAGCGGTAGCCGTAGCCGATGGTGGTCTGGGTCTCCACGGAGAACAGGAAGGCCGCCGTGAAGCTGCTGACGTTGGAGACACACTTGGGCGCCCCGCCATCCAGGTCACCGTGGAAGATGGCCACCAGCCAGAAGACACAGCCGAAGAAGAGCCAGGACAGCAGGAAGGCCAGACTGAAGAGCACCAGCATCCAGCGCCAGCGCACGTCCACGCAGGTGGTGAAGATGTCGGCCAGGTAGCGCTGCCCCTTCTCGCTGACGTTGACGAACTGCACGTTGCAGTGGCCGTCCTTCTTGACGAAGCGGCTGTGGGCGTGGGGGCGGGTGTGCACCTTGCCGTTCCCGTTGGGCACGCTGGCGCTGCAGAGCTTCATCCCGCCCCCATCCTCCTCCGACGACACGATGCTGTACCGGCTCGCTGGACGCGCGCTGCCCATGCCTTCCGCCCCGGGGGCGTCTGCGCCCGAAAACAGTCCCAGCTTCTGGAAGAAGCGTTGGAGAAACAGCTTCGGGTCTCTGACGGGGACCAACGCACACGGGAATCGGGGAAAACGAACACAGGGTGGAGGAGCGGCTCTCCCCCCTCAGCTGGTCCCGGAGGATGAGTCCGTCAGCGCTGCCTCATCCGCTCAGCAGGCTGCAGAGAGAGACGGAGCGGCGTTAGGCACCGGGGTCTGTACTGAACACTCATCAACACTCCTTACCCTGAACCTAACGGCATCGTTTGTTTATTAAACAATAATATCAAAATGCTCACATAATAATGCGATATCATGTTTGGGGGTTTATTGTGGTACAGAGTTACTTAAGGTTCAGGGCTTGAGTGATATCATGCTTGGGGGTTTATTGTGGTACAGAGTTACTTAAGGTTCAGGGCTTGAGTGATATCATGTTTGGGGGTTTATTGTGGTACAGAGTTACTTAAGGTTCAGGGCTTGAGTGTTTGGCTGTGGCTCCCTGTGAGCAGCATTGACGTCGGTCTCCATTTACAGGAGGAGCATTACGGTAATTACAGCACGACACACGGCCAGGTGTCGAGTCTCTTTGAAGAGCTGGTTACGAGTAGACGTGTTAACTAAAGTAATGCATTAACCCTTTAACTAAGGGACGAATGGTAGCTCATTATGGCTAATAATAATAATCTTCACAAATCTGCTTTGGTGAAACTGATATGAGAGCAGTGAATGACAAACACGTTTCTGAGAAAGACTGATAATATTCTCCGGAGCAGTGGAGGTGTTGGTGGAGTGCACTATTGTTTTCACCATAGGAAAGAGTCACTCCCCAGGCCCTCAGCATGGTTAGCTATGATTATCCACAAATAAATCGCAACTAAACAAAAGTAGGTCACACTACCAAAATATAAACTCAATCTAAAGTTCATTATCATACTTCTAGCATTTTCTTTTTTACATTATGTTTGCTTGCATATTCACAACCAAAATGACGGCTTACTAGCAGATATGAGACTATTGACTGAAAAGGTTTAGCCTGAGAAAAGCATAGCACTGTAATTTAACCCCGCTCTGTCCTCCTTGAATTACTGAGAGAGGTCAGAATGTAATTGGGGAGAGGTCCTGCCTGACAGCCATTCTGAAAGCGGGTTTATTTTTCTTGGCTCTTGAGCACTGACAAGATAATCTTGTGCTTGATCGTGGCGTAGCTTTTTCACTTGGATCCCATGGAACCTATAAGTTGGGTGGCTGTTCCTGTGCTACCTGTGCTCCCCCTGACATCAGTGTAGAATAGTGGTCAGAACACAGGGGGCAGGGGCAGCCTGTAGCCTAGTGGCTAAGGTACATGACTGGGGCAGCCTGTAGCCTAGTGGCTAAGGTACATGACTGGGGCAGCCTGTAGCCTAGTGGTTAAGGTACATGACTGGGACAGCCTTTAGCCTAGTGGCTAAGGTTCATGACTGGGGCAGCCTGTAGCCTAGTGGCTAAGGTTCATGACTGGGGCAGCCTGTAGCCTAGTGGCTAAGGTACATGACTGGGGCAGCCTGTAGCCTAGTGGCTAAGGTACATGACTGGGACAGCCTTTAGCCTAGTGGCTAAGGTTCATGACTGGGGCAGCCTGTAGCGTAGTGGCTAAGGTACATGACTGGGGCAGCCTGTAGCCTAGTGGCTAAGGTACATGACTGGGGCAGCCTGTAGCCTAGTGGTTAAGGTACATGACTGGGACAGCCTTTAGCCTAGTGGCTAAGGTTCATGACTGGGGCAGCCTGTAGCCTAGTGGCTAAGGTACATGACTGGGGCAGCCTGTAGCCTAGTGGCTAAGGTACATGACTGGGGCAGCCTGTAGCCTAGCGGCTAAGGTACATGACTGGGGCAGCCTGTAGCCTAGTGGCTAAGGTTCATGACTGGGGCAGCCTGTAGCCTAGTGGCTAAGGTTCATGACTGGGGCAGCCTGTAGCCTAGTGGCTAAGGTACATGACTGGGGCAGCCTGTAGCCTAGTGGCTAAGGTTCATGACTGGGGCAGCCTGTAGCCTAGTGGCTAAGGTGCATGACTGGGGCAGCCTGTAGCCTAGTGGCTAAGGTACATGACTGGGGCAGCCTGTAGCCTAGTGGCTAAGGTTCATGACTGGGGCAGCCTGTAGCCTAGTGGCTAAGGTTCATGACTGGGGCAGCCTGTAGCCTAGTGGCTAAGGTACATGACTGGGGCAGCCTGTAGCCTAGTGGCTAAGGTTCATGACTGGGGCAGCCTGTAGCCTAGTGGCTAAGGTGCATGACTGGGGCAGCCTGTAGCCTAGTGGCTAAGGTACATGACTGGGGCAGCCTGTAGCCTAGTGGCTAAGGTACATGACTGGGGCAGCCTGTAGCCTAGTGGCTAAGGTTCATGACTGGGGCAGCCTGTAGCCTAGTGGCTAAGGTGCATGACTGGGGCAGCCTGTAGCCTAGTGGCTAAGGTACATGACTGGGGCAGCCTGTAGCCTAGTGGCTAAGGTTCATGACTGGGGCAGCCTGTAGCCTAGTGGCTAAGGTTCATGACTGGGGCAGCCTGTAGCCTAGTGGCTAAGGTTCATGACTGGGGCAGCCTGTAGCCTAGTGGCTAAGGTTCATGACTGGGGCAGCCTGTAGCCTAGTGGCTAAGGTTCATGACTGGGGCAGCCTGTAGCCTAGTGGCTAAGGTTCATGACTGGGGCAGCCTGTAGCCTAGTGGCTAAGGTACATGACTGGGACCCAGAAGATGGTGGTTAAAGCCTTGGTGTAGCCATCATAAGATCAGTGCAGCTTGGCCCTTGAGCAAGGCGCTTAACCCCGCATTGCGTCAGGGAAGATTGCCCCCAGCTTGGTGTCTCATCAATCGTAAGTTGCTTTGGATAAACCCACAGCCAGTTTCAACATTTTTATTTGTAAATTATAGCGGTTTTGTTATATAGACTAAGAGAAAAATGTGTCAAGGTGTACAATAAGCACACAGAGAAAAGCACTACAACCTGCAGAACCCTTCTCCCATCCCCACATCACTTTCCTTTTCATTTTAAAGTCTAAATGCCTGATGGCCTGTTATGGCTGCAGTCTCCATCTCCAACCCTCCACACCTTGGCAAGACCCTGGTCAGAGTCGTCGCATCACAATTACACACCCATGTGTCTACACATATAAGCTTTCTGATCAATTCCAATCTGGTTTCTGTCCACATCACACCAATGAGACCACACTCATCAGACTCCACTGACACTGGCTTTGACCTCAGTGCCGCATCTTACACCATCAGTCACAGCATCCTAATCTCCCTCCTTCACTGCCTCATTGGTCTCAGTGCTGCTGCTCTTTTCTGGTTCACATCCTACCTCACTGACAGACAACATTCCAACAACCCCTCGATAGATTTCAGTGGATCAAATCGGTGCTTTGACAGGAATTTGAACCCAGGATCCAGAGAGGAAGTGTGTCCTTGGATTTCCTCCATTAGAAATATGGATTATCTAATATGGCACACACCCACACACATGCACACACTCAGACACACGCACATACACACTCACATACACTGCACACACACACACACATTTAATCACTTATTGGTAATCACGAATCCACAACCCCCATTACTCAAGGTGTCCCCCAAGGATCAGTTCTGGGGCCCCTTCCATTGATTATCTACATGCTTCCCCTTGGTGAAATAATTCTCCACCATCTCAATTTTCACTTTCACACCAATGATACACAGATTTCTGTCAGTACTAAGAAAGAACACCCCCACCACTCTCACCCATAGCCTGCATTCATGATATAAAGCACTGGAAGGCCACACATTTCCTAAAAGTTAACTGTGACAAATCACCAACCTCTGTTTTGCCAGAGGTGGCCTCATGGTGAACCCCTCCTTCTCCCTCAGAGACACGGAGGGATTGATTGGTCCATGATTGTTGCAATGCGCTTTTCTGACAAAATACTTCAGAAATTGCAATATGTCCAAAACTCAGCTGCCAGAATACTATAGTCACATACACCAAGAAATCTGCTCAGGGACAGATTGTTCAGTGCCATGGTCTCCAAATTGATTGACCAGTTCAGACCAGCTTCCAACTTGACATGATGTATCTGGTTCACCAGGTCATACCAGCTCCCAGCTTGACATGGCTTGACCAGCTATGTTTTGACCAGCTACCAGCTCATATCCAGCTAAACCAGCTATATGACCAGCTTGGCCATGCTGGTTGACCAGCTCATACCCAGCTAAACCAGCTTTATGACCAGCTTGGCCATGCTGGTTGACCAGCTCATATCCAGCTAAACCAGCTTTATGACCAGCTTGGCCATGCTGGTTGACCAGCTCATGCCCAGCTAAACCAGTTTATGACCAGCTTGGCCATGCTGGTTGACCAGCTCATACTCAGCTAAACCAGCTTTATGACCAGCTTGGCCATGCTGGTTGACCAGCTCATACCCAGCTAAACCAGCTTTATGACCAGCTTGGCCATGCTGGTTGACCAGTTCATACCCAGCTAAACCAGCTTTATGACCAGCTTGGCCATGCTGGTTGACCAGTTCATACCCAGCTAAACCAGCTTTATGACCAGCTTGGCCATGCTGGTTGACCAGTTCATACCCAGCTAAACCAGCTTTATGACCAGCTTGGCCATGCTGGTTGACCAGTTCATACCCAGCTGGTGAAGCTGAATGTTACACCAGGGCTAGTTTGTCGCTGCAGTAGAGATCCCTGGCACTGAATGTTGTTGACTAGGAGTGCCGGTCTCCACTGGGACCTAGACTCATCACAACAGAGTAATGGCGGTTCCCTGGTGCCTGGCAGGGTCCGTGCGGCCCGACACCCTCATTAAAGCTCTGCTTCTCTCGGATGAGCTCGCCCTGCTGCCCTGGCAACCAGCGCACCCTAGCAACCAACGGCTTCCAGCAGCACCTTCTCCCTCTGCTTTTCACCATGATGAACTCAACTCAACTCAGCTCCACTTCAGTTAGCATTGGACAATAGCAAATGATGCATTGCATTGGATTTGTTTTCACACTAATCAATGCTTAAATGTATTTGTCCCAATAAAATAAATAAATAAATCGCTAACAAACAAAGTTGTTTTGCTGCCGTATAATTTAAACTTTTTCTGTTACAAATAGGGCCATGAAAGAGGTTGACTGCTATGGAACAGGGTTTGTGTTGTTTGGTGTCGGTGTTGAATTGGTGTGTGTGTTGCAGACCTAGGTCAATTAGGTAATTGTTCTCGATTCAAATATCTTTCTGTGCTCAATTGATCTTGCCTGGTGAGTATTTTATAGGTTCTAGTACACCAGACAATCTCAATAAAGTGTAGAAAAGTATTTGAATCCAGAACAATTACGTATTTCAGGAGCTCTGGAGCTGTGCAGGGCTCAAGGCCAGTCTACAGCCTGGTGATGAATGATCACCATGCCCCTCGCTGAGACACATCTGAGTTTGAGTTTGAGTTTGAGTTTGTGTTTGTGTTTGAGTTTGAGTTTGTGTTTGAGTTTGAGTTTGTGTTTGTGTTTGAGTTTGTGTTTGAGTTTGTGTTTGTGTTTGTGTTTGTGTTTGTGTTTGAGTTTGTGTTTGAGTTTGAGTTTGTGTTTGAGTTTGTGTTTGAGTTTGTGTTTGTGTTTGTGTTTGAGTTTGAGTTTGTGTTTGTGTTTGTGTTTGTGTTTGAGTTTGAGTTTGTGTTTGAGTTTGTGTTTGTGTTTGGGTTTGAGTTTGTGTTTGAGTTTGTGTTTGTGTTTGTGTTTGAGTTTGAGTTTGTGTTTGAGTTTGTGTTTGAGTTTGAGGTTGAGGTTGAGGTTGAGTTTGAGTTTGAGTTTGTGTTTGAGTTTGTGTTTGAGTTTGAGTTTGAGTTTGAGTTTGTGTTTGTGTTTGTGTTTGAGTTTGTGTTTGAGTTTGAGTTTGTGTTTGAGTTTGTGTTTGAGTTTGAGTTTGAGTTTGAGGTTGAGGTTGAGGTTGAGGTTGAGTTTGAGTTTGTGTTTGAGTTTGAGTTTGTGTTTGTGTTTGAGTTTGATGTTGAGTTTGAGGTTGAGTTTGAGTTTGAGGTTGAGGTTGAGGTTGAGTTTGAGTTTGTGTTTGAGTTTGAGTTTGAGTTTGAGGTTGAGGTTGAGTTTGAGTTTGAGGTTGAGTTTGAGGTTGAGGTTGAGTTTGAGTTTGAGTTTGAGTTAGACGTTGAGGTTGAGGTTGAGGTTGAGTTTGAGGTTGAGTTTGAGGTTGAGTTTGAGGTTGAGGTTGAGGTTGAGTTTGAGTTTGAGTTTGAGTTTGAGGTTGAGGTTGAGTTTGAGTTTGAGTTTGAGGTTGAGGTTGAGGTTGAGGTTGAGTTTGAGTTTGAGGTTGAGTTTGAGTTTGAGGTTGAGGTTGAGGTTGAGGTTGAGGTTGAGTTTGAGGTTGAGTTTGAGGTTGAGTTTGAGGTTGAGGTTGAGTTTGAGGTTGAGGTTGAGTTTGAGGTTGAGGTTGAGTTTGAGGTTGAGTTTGAGGTTGAGGTTGAGGTTGAGGTTGAGGTTGAGGTTGAGTTTGAGGTTGAGGTTGAGGTTGAGTAAAAACACGTCTGCACCACACTCGGTCGCCCCGCTGCCACACCTGAACCGTGATGAATTCAGAGACGAGCAGAGCCCAAAACCTCAACTAATCGCTGATCGTTTCAACTCATTTTCATTCATTACTAAGTTTATTCAATTTATCTGTTAAAAATCAGTTTCTATCACTAGCCTAGCCTATCCTACAAAAAACGTACTCCTCTCTATTATCTACAGCGTTATCTTTCAGAATAATCAGCAATAAGAAATCCTTCAATCTGCACACTGTGGATCTTTTCCACTCCAGTCTAATTACCGACTGTGAGTGCGAAGCTCTGCACCCCACTCTCTCTCTCTCTCTCTACCCCTCTACCCCTCTCTCTCCCTCTCTACCCCTCTCTCCCTCTCTACCCCTCTCTCTCCCTCTCTACCCCTCTACCCCTCTCTCTCCCTCTCTACCCCTCTCTCTACCCCTCTCTCTCCCTCTCTACCCCTCTCTCTCTCCCTCTCTACCCCTCTACCCCTCTCTCTCCCTCTCTACCCCTCTACCCCTCTCTCTCCCTCTCTACCCCCTAGCCCTCTCTCTACCTCTCTACCCCTCTACCCCTCTCTCTCCCTCTCTACCCCTCTCTCTCTCCCTCTCTACCCCTCTACCCCTCTCTCCCTCTCTACCCCTCTCTCTCCCTCTCTACCCCCTACCCCTCTCTCTCCCTCTCTACCCCCCTATCCCTCTCTCCCCCTCTACCCCTCTCTCTCCCTCTCTACCCCCTACCCCTCTCTCTCCCTCTCTACCCCTCTCTCTCTCCCTCTCTCCCTCTCTACCCCTCTCTCTCTCCCTCTCTCCCTCTCTACCCCTCTACACCATTCTCTCTCTCTTTATATGTGTGATGGAGGTGGGTGAATGTGTGCTGTAAACAGGGTATTTCTGGAGCGGTGTGATGGAGGTGGGTGAATGTGTGCTGTAAACAGGGTATTTCTGGAGCGGTGTGATGGAGGTGGGTGAATGTGTGCTGTAAACAGGGTATTTCTGGAGCGGTGTGATGGAGGTGGGTGAATGTGTGCTGTAAACAGGGTATTTCTGGAGCGGTGTGATGGAGGTAGGTGAATGTGTGCTGTAAACAGGGTATTTCTGGAGCGGTGTGATGGAGGTGGGTGAATGTGTGCTGGAAACAGGGTATTTCTGGAGCGGTGTGATGGAGGTAGGTGAATGTGTGCTGTAAACAGGGTATTTCTGGAGCGGTGTGATGGAGGTGGGTGAATGTGTGCTGGAAACAGGGTATTTCTGGAGCGGTGTGATGGAGGTGGGTGAATGTGTGCTGGAAACAGGGTATTTCTGGAGCGGTGTGATGGAGGTGGGTGAATGTGTGCTGGAAACAGGGTATTTCTGGAGCGGTGTGATGGAGGTGGGTGAATGTGTGCTGTAAACAGGGTATTTCTGGAGCGGTGTGATGGAGGTGGGTGAATGTGTGCTGGAAACAGGGTATTTCTGGAGCGGTGTGATGGAGGTGGGTGAATGTGTGCTGGAAACAGGGTATTTCTGGAGCGGTGTGATGGAGGCCCCAGAGAGAGTGGAGTAGCAATGGGCCGTCCCCTGAGCTGAGCCCAGACCAAGATCCCGTTTCAGCTGCACCACGCCCAGGAAGCACTGATCCCTCTACTCTCTCTCTCTCCCTCTCTCCCTCCCTCTCTCTCTCTCCCTCTACCCATCTACCCCTCTCTCTCCCTCTCTCTCTCTACCCCTCTACCCCTCTCTCTCCCTCTCTCTCTCTCTCTACCCCTCTACCTGTCTCTCTCTCCCTCTCTACCCCTCTCTCTCTCTCTCTCTACCCCTCAACCCCTCTCTCTCCCTCTCTCTCTCTACCCCTCTACCCCTCTCTCTCTCTCTACCCCTCAACCCCTCTCTCTCTCTCTACCCCTCTCTCTCCCTCTCTACCCCTCTCTCTCTCTACCCCTCTACCCCTCTCTCTCCCTCTCTACCCCTCTCTCTCTCCCCCCCTTCCCCATTCTGCACATGACTGAAATACAATAGAGCGACATTCTGGGATTTTATTTATCTGGCCCCTGACAGAATTTATATGAGTGCAAAATGAATGATCAAATATACACACATACCAGACAATCATTAAATCATATGGGTCATATACTCTTTACGAATCCTGCTGTCTTGGAAAGAGACGTAAATCTCAATGCGATTTCCCTGGTAAAACAAAAGAAAAATGAAAATACACACTCAGTGAGTCTGTCTGGCCATTCTCCTCTAACCTCTCTCATTAACAACGCTTTTCTGCCCACAGTACTGCTGCTCACAGGATGTTTTTTTGCTTTTTGCATCATTCTCTGCAAACTCTAGACTGTTGTGTGTGAAAAGGAGATCAGCAGTTCTGAGATACTTAATCCACTCAGTTTCTGAGATAGTTAATCCACCCTGTCAGGCCCCAACAATCATTCCACAGTCAAAGTCACTTGGATCACATTTCTTCCTCATTCTGACATTTGGTCTGAAAAACAGCTGAACCTTTTGACCATGTCTGCATGTATTTAGCTGCTGCCACATGATTGGCTGATTAAATATTTGCATGAACAAGCTGGTGTTCGGTGTACCTAATAAAGTGGTCACTGAGTGTATGTGGAATATCCAGGAGAGAGACTCTGGCCGCCCTTGCCCTACAGCACAGATGCGCATCCTGCGCACACAACAGAACATCTCAATAAAGCTTTAAAATGTTTCATTATTATGCGCGAGCCTTCCATGGAACAGTATCACCTACACCTGCCTCTCGGGAAGAGGTTACCCGAAGCACTGAGATGAAACAGCTAAATTATTTATCAAGACTTTTCACCGATGTGCCAAATGGGTGAGGAAAATGCTCATAATTATTCTTTATATAATATATATATTATCTTCATCTAAACTAAACGTTTATAAAAGGGAACAACATGGCTGAGCATTTTGTTGAAAAAAAGTTTAACACCAGAACAACAAGTCTCCTGTGAACTGGAAGATAGGAAGAAAAGCCAACATAGCAGAAGCGCTGTGCGACTGGATTAAAAAAAGATTTAAATTAGATCGTTAGCCTACTTGTTAGTTATTAGCGCACACCATTGGGACAAACGTCATGGGACGAGAGTAAAACCAGGCATGGTACGGTTGATCGCATCAACTTGATCAGAACTCCCCGGACAGTCTTTGTCTAAACGCGAATGTTGCGCGGTCTGGGGACTCAAGAACGCGCCGCGCGTCCCCAGCAGCTGGAGCTCAGCAATGCGCGAGCGAGACCAACAGGTGCAAGAGCACAGACTCTACCCCTCCGTCTGAACCCCGAAACTCTGGGCACGATTTGCGCATTTAAAAGAGATGGATTCACAAATCAAGTAGAAAAACATTTATCCAGCAATCAAACTCATGTGAATTCATACGTACAGTAGGCTACGCTGTCATCCAACGTTACAACGTACATCCAAATACAAGTGCGTCGGTTATCATTTACAATAAAAATCATTTTCAGTTAAACGCCGGTTTTATATCAAACGGCATGATACAGACTATAACTAGGCTAAATCTCTTTGTATTAAAAGCGTCTGCTAAATTACCAAAATGCAATGTGAACAAGCCAAATGTTTAAAAGCTCCCAAAAAATAGTGCAGTGGCTAGCTTAAAAGAAAATAAAAATCGGCTTTTTATACAGAAAGTTTTAGACATCGGCTACGTTTCTCTACGCATTATAATAATAATAATAATAATAACAATAATAATAATATTATTATTATTATTATTATTATTATTATTATTATTATTATTATCGTCAAAGTAGGCTACATTGCCTTTATACCACTCATTGAAGGGCTTAAAACAGTATATTAACGTGTACATATCGATGTATTTCATTATGTTCCTTCTCAGATAACTACGAGAGGTTGTCTTGTAGAATGGGCTACTACTGAAAATGCGTTCTCTCGTTAGCTGTCCTCGAGCGTCATTTATAAGTAACGGAAGGAGTCGGCGACTGTCGCAGATTCGTGCTCAGCACTAGTTCTTACAATCGTTCGAACCCGATGGCAATTGTTGAGAAATCAACAATAGGCTCCTTAAGTATTATGCGATGTGTTTTTGTAGGATAAGCGATGTGTTTTTGTAGGAAAAGCGATGTGTTTTTGTAGCTGCGAGTACGGAATGGGAAAACTCCTTGCAAAATAGGAGCGCTTACCTGTTGATCATTGAGAGACTTGAGGAGAGACAGGACCTGCGCCGGCTAGCTGTGTTACATCCCAGGGTGACCGCGCTCGGGTATCCACGGTCTGTTACAGACTTTCTTTCACCTGAAAGTTTTAATTGAAAGAAAGAGAGCCCAAACTCCGCGTGTTGGTACAATGTTCTGCTTTCTCCACAGGTCGCCCGGTGCGTTTTAACGCGCCGGCTTTCTCCGCCCTATGTCGCTAATCAACCAATCGAATCGCAGGACGCGCTCAGCGGTTTTTACCCCAGTACAGTTAGCCCGGGCAGTGCTTTGAGCGTGCGGGCGAAATGAGAAGACATCGCACGGTTTTACCCCGGATAAATATCCAACGAGAATGTGAGTTTTGAGAACAGCAAAGTCTGGAGGACAGGAAACAGTCTTACTAGCGTCATATAAGCGCTTCGTCGTCAGAGCATTTTATCCACACACACACACACACGTATACTTACTATGTCTGTATGTGTTCATAATTTGGAGCACTTTGACTCTTCATTCGTGTTCCATTATTTGTCAGATGCGAGGTGTGAGGCGGAATCTCCTCATTCCCAAACCCCAGTACAAGCAAAGCGGCATCTAACGTCTACAGCATCTGTAGGGCTATGGTTAAGAACTTCATTAAATGCATTCCATCCCTACGCAGCTGACTAATGTGTCTTTTCAGTGACGTTTTCACACATACATACAACTACATGCAGTCAGACGTGCCCACATACACACATACACACACACATACACACATACATACACACACACACACACACACACATACACACACATACATACACACATACAGTCCAGAGGGACTTTGGGCCCCAAGAACATATCTCACACTACCCTCCCTCCCCCGCAAGTAATGTTTAAATTAAAAAACAGAATGGGGCCACATGGCAGGTATTATATCAGGCTTGGTTCTTTCTAGAATTGAATTATGTCTGCATATTGTTGTGCTGCTTAATGGAAATATTATGATTATCTGTAGTTCTAGCCAAGGTTGTTATCAAACTTTGTTATACTCAACTGTTAAAACACATAAAGCAATGTAATCGCTGTACATTCTCGTTTGAAAAATGGCAGTTGATTACAGACAGGAAAATACAAGTTGTCCAAATTTTAAACAAGGTAAACTGATTCGCACCTGTCTGTGTTTTGGGGCCAAATGACTTATCAAATGACTTATCAGATGACTTATCAGATGACTTATCAAATTACTTATCAGATGACTTATCAAATGACTTATCACATGACTGATCACATGACTGCCAAGATAAGCTCACTCTCCCATGTTTTCCCTGCTCGTCATCACAGCGCGGGAAAACTGTGTTCCACATATTAAAATCGGCCTAACATGCATGCATGCATGCAGCGTTGACTTAACAAACCTGCATTTTAGCTGTATCTAGGCTGTAAAATCTTTTTTCAGAAGTTAAAAGTATTTTTTCTCCTGGTCGGGCTTAAGAAAGGTTTATCCGACGTCACGCGATGTTTTATCCCGAGAGGAACGCTTATAATGAGCCGCTTTCCCCTTTTAAATGCTTATTTTCTTATTACCGTTTAAATAAATAAATGCTGATTATTTTTAGGCTGGTCTGGGTCGTTCATCTAACTCACACCGAAGTTTAGATTCCACGGCCAAGAGCCGGTGCCGCATCGAGCCACAAGGTGGAGAACTCGAAACTTATTGCGCCCGTAGGACTAGCCTTACTGTTTGTGGTTATAACAAGTGAGCAACACACTGTCCTGATATTCAACCTGTCCCGATAGTCCCGTCTGTGCTCGAGCACCTGTAGCATTTATATTGTTTTACATTACATTTACAAAGCAATCAAACTACAAATTACAAAACAACCAAACTGCATTGCAACATTATTCCCACATAATTCCGCACGCTTGCATTATTGTAGATTAAGTCTGTGCCGCTTGGAAAGACGCAAGTTCAAAGCCGTACTCTACTCTTCCCAGGGCTTCGGTGTCAGAAGAAGCAACGCAGACACCTATAAATAAAAAATATACATTTCTACACCATAAAAATGAGCCGGATATTATATCTTTCACATTATTTACGGCCTTAAACGGAATCCAATGCTTTGACATCCGCGCGCGTTTATTACAGTAGTACAGAAGCAGCTGTGTCTTAAGAAACACTATTTAAAAGTGTTCTTCCTTTTTGACTTTCTGGGGTCACCTGGGCGCCTTTGGTCCAGTGAAGTCAGTGAGTGACTGAGTGACTGAGTAAGTATGTAAGTAAACAAGTAAGCAACTGTGGTGCAATTCTACTTAAAAAACAAGTATCTGCCCAAACATAGCCAACAGTAAAAACAAAAACAACTGAAACATTAAATGGAAACATTAAAGATTTAATAACAACAGGGTCCTAATATGAAAACTAATAATAGGAAGATGAAGTTTGTGGCTGTGGATCTGGACAGGAGAAGGCTAATATAGTGACTCAGTTCAAATATGCCAGAGTCTCACGGCAGTCTGCAGCCGCGGTCCCTGGACACGCTCCCTGTTTCTAAGTCCAATAAAGAAGAAGATTAAGCAGCTTTTAAGCAGTCCCAGACAGAGCACTAAGAAATGTGTGTGTGTGTGTGTGTGTGTGTGTGTGAGAGTGTGTGTGTGCGACTGTGTGTGTGAGTGTGTGTGTCTGTGTGTGTGTCCAACTGTGTGTGTGTGTGCGACTGTGTGTGTGTGTGTGCGTGTGTGTGTCTGTGTGTGTGTGTCCGACTGTGTGTGCTAATGTGTGTGTGTTTCCGACTGTGTGTGCTAATGTGTGTGTGTGTGACTGTGTGTGTGTGTGAGTGTGTGAGTGTGTGAGTGAGTGTGTGTGTGTGAGTGAGTGTGTGTGTGTGTGTGTGTGAGTGAGTGAGTGTGTGTGAGTGTGTGTGAGTGAGTGTGTGTGTGTGTGTGAGTGAGTGTGTGTGAGTGAGTGAGTGTGTGTGTGTGTGTGTGAGTGTGTGTGTGTGTGTGTGTGTGTGTGTAAGTGAGTGAGTGTGTGTGAGTGAGTGTGTGAGTGAGTGAGTGTGTGTGAGTGTGTGTGTGTGTGTGTGTGTGTGTGTGTAAGTGAGTGAGTGTGTGTGTGTGTGTGTGTGTGTGTGTGTAAGTGAGTGAGTGTGTGTGAGTGAGTGTGTAAGTGAGTGAGTGTGTGTGAGTGTGTGTGAGTGAGTGTGTGTGTGTGTGTGTGTGTGTGTAAGTGAGTGAGTGTGTGTGAGTGAGTGAGTGTGTGTAAGTGAGTGAGTGTGTGTGAGTGAGTGAGTGTGTGTAAGTGAGTGAGTGTGTGTGAGTGAGTGAGTGTGTGTGAGTGAGTGAGTGTGTGTGAGTGAGTGTGTGTAAGTGAGTGAGTGTGTGTGTGTGTGTAAGTGAGTGAGTGTGTGTGTGTGTGTAAGTGAGTGAGTGTGTGTGTGTGTGTGTGTAAGTGAGTGAGTGTGTGTGAGTGAGTGAGTGTGTGTGTGTGTGTGTGTGTGTGTGTGTAAGTGAGTGAGTGTGTGTGTAGTGTTTGGGATGCTGGGCTGGTCCTACGGGGCTGCGTGGGTGGGGTCAGCATTGGGGGAAGCTGGGCCATTGGCAAGGATGGAACCAGGGATGGGGCCAGGGGCGGTGTCATGGGCGGGGGCAGGGGCGGGGCCTGGCGCGGGGGCGGGGCTGTAGACGGGGCGGGGGGCGGGGCCTGGGGCAGGGGCGGGGCTCTGGTTCTTGCAGCGGTCCTGGTCTCGGGCGCTGAGGGCGGGGAGGGGCACCAGCAGGGTCTGGTGGAACAGGGCGTAATCGGCGCGGTAGCTGGGCCCCTGCACCCTCAGCACGTCCCGGAAGCGCGCGCCCCAGCGGATCTGCCCGGGCCGGTACGAGGACCGCGTCTGGTGCAGGATGCCCGTGGAGTCGCCGGTGTAGGTGAAGGACACCACCAGCTCAAAGTCCTCACGGCCCAGCTGCTGGGCGCTCAGGCCGTACAGCGGGCTCCCAGGGGCCAGCGCGTGCGTGAGCGTGGTGGGCGTGGCCAGCAGCACGTCGCTCTGCTGCAGGGCCAGGTCTGTGTAGGACACGCCCACGTGCTCCGAGGGCTGGGGCTGCAGGCGCACCAGCTGGGCCGTGGCCACGCCCTCCACCATGTGACTCTTGCGGAAGTCGCCCAGGCGCCAGGACAGGCACATGTGACCGTCCCGGCGGCCAATCACGGCGCAGCTGCTGAAGCCCACGGTCTGCGCGCGCTTGCGGGCGGACGCCATCTTGGCCACGACGATGCCGATGACCACGGTGTCAATCACGCAGCTGAGCACGTCCTGCACGGTCACCACGGCGATGGCCAGCGCACAGTTCTCCGTCATGCCGCGGAAGCCGTAGCCGATGGTGGTCTGTGTCTCCAGGGAGAAGAGGAAGGCCGCCGTGAAGCCGCGCACGTTGTCCACACACGGCGGGATGGAGGCGTCCTGCACCTCCCCGTGCGCCAGGGCGATCACCCAGAACAGCAGCCCGAACAGCGTCCAGGACAGGATGTAGGACAGCGAGAAGAGCAGGAACATCACCCTCCAGCGGATCTCCACCAGCGTGGTGAAGATGTCGGTGACGTACAGCCCCCAGGTCCCCGGCACGTGGTGGAAGGCCACCCTGCAGCTGCCGTCGCGCTGGATGTAGCGGCGCTTCCTGTCAGCCTGCGCTGGCCACGCCTCCGCACTCAGGGACATCCTGTCTGCCAGCCCCTCCCCCAAACTCAGGGACTTCCTGTCTGCCAGCCCCTCCCCCGCACTCCGGGACTTCCTGTCCGCCTGTCCTGGCTCCGCCCCCAGGGTCACAGGGAGGTCAGAGCGCCCCACCATAGAGTAATTCACACCTGTAGAGTTCATTCTGCTTCAGCACTGACACCTGTCTGAGAGAGAGGGAAATGGGCAGTTATATATCTTTACACACATTACACCATTTCTATTGTTTTGGTTCTGTACACATTGGATTTGAAATGAAACACTGAATATGAGGTTCAGACAGTCAGATTGAGTGAGCCCATATTGGGTTCTTCTTAATGATGTTCCAAACAGTTCCAAACTGTTTAGGTAAGCCCATTGTTCAGCCAATGTCTCTGACTTTTTTATTCTTATTTCTCAGCCTCAGAATGGCTTCCTTGACTGTCATTGGCACAATTCTGATCCTCATGTTGACAAATGCCAATAGACTCCAATGGCAATCAAAAGCCTAGAATCAAGACTAGATACTGAAAGCTTCCTTATACCTGCACTAAGAAAGCAACTGAATACCCCCGACTAATCAGAAATGCTTGTTCCCTGTAAAATGGGACTGTAGTTAATACCAATAATTCTGTAGTCTGTTCTAATGACTGTGATTTGCACTTTTTGGTAAAAACTCACACACACACACACATGTACACACACTCACGCACACACACACTCACGCACACACACACGCACATGCACACACACAAGCACACACTCACACGCACCCACACACTCACGCACACACACACGCACATGCACACACACACAAGCACACACACACTCACTCATGCACGCACAAGCACACACTCACGCACACACACGCACACGCACAAGCACACACACACACGCACACACGCACAAGCACACACACACACTCACGCACATGCACAAGCACACACACACACTCACAAGCACACACTCACGCACACACACGCACCCACACACTCACGCACACACACACAAGCACACACACTCACTCATGCACGCACAAGCACACACTCACGCACACACACGCACACGCACAAGCACACACACACACGCACACACGCACAAGCACACACACACACTCACGCACATGCACAAGCACACACACACACTCACAAGCACACACTCACGCACACACACGCACAAGCACACGCACACACGCACGCACACGCACAAGCACACACTCACGCACACACACGCACACTCACGCACACACACACGCACACACACACACTCACGCACACACACACACACACACGCACACAGTTTAAGCCAATACATCACAGGACCAGTGGAGTCCTGTTTGTTCCCCTCTGAATGTCCTGCAGCCAGCAGATTCACTCTGCTAGCAGGGAAAACTCTGGGACATGGCAAAACTCGCCAGCAAAACCGACACACGATTTTCTTTGCTGATGTTTTTCTTCATTGTTTTTGAAAAAGTAATTTCATTCATGTGTGTTCCTGTGTTACCCTCTCTCTCTCGCTCCGATGCACTCTGCTCGATCCCAAGCTCTATTTTCAGCCCGATCTGGGAATGTTTAACAGCTATGATCATTTCCTGTCTCCACCATGTCAGCACAGCTTATGGTAATGAGCGGTTGCCTAGCGATGCTCAGAGTATCGGTAGACACTTCCTCACGGTTTGGAGCTCAACTCGCCTGTATCACTCATCACCACCACCTATTTAAAATGTAGACCTACTAGTATTATAAATAGTGAGTTATGTAACAACATTTGTAAACACTAGATGCTAATAGACATATGTATACCGTATATACATATATATGTATAAATGTATTAGTATGTAAATGAAGTAAATTAATGACCTCAAGACATTTGTAAACACTAGATGCTGATGGATGTGCGTACATGGGAAGACCAAGCCAGTGGCAGCCAAACAGTGCACATAAACACAGGAAAGCACACATGTAGGCCAACCCGTTTATGCACACACACATATACTCACCGAGCACTTTATTAGGAACATTTTTACTTTATTACATCTACTTATTCATGCAATTATCTAATCAGCCAATTGTGTGACAGCAGTGCATTGTATACAACCTTTAAATACGGGTCAGGAGCTTCAGTTAATGTTCACATCAACCATCAGAATGGGGAAAAAATGTGATCTAAGTGACTTTGACCGTGGAACGATTGTTGGTGGCAGACAGGGTTGGAGTATCTCAGAAACTGCGGATCTCCTGGGATTTTCACACACACTAGTCTCAAAGAAGTGTTTGCAAAGAATTGTGCAAAAAACAAAGAAAAATCCAGTGAGCAGCAGTTCTGCAGACAGAAACGCCTTGTTAATGAGGGACGTCAGAGGAGAAGGGCCAGACTGGTCAAAGCTGACAGGAAGTGACAGTAACGCAAAAAACTACAGATTACAACAGTGGTATGCAGAAGAGCATCTCTGAACACACAACACATGATAACTCTAAGTGGATAGGATACAGCAGTAGAAGTCTTAAAAATAAGTCTAATAAATGTCTAATAAAGTGCTCGGTGAGTGTACCCACGCAGACACTCAAATACAAACGTACGCACATACACTTCCCTCCATCTTCGGTAAATCGATTAAGTTGTTCTGAACATTATAACAGCCAGCTTCACATAATGACAATCTTTCTGTCTGGTTATTTGGCTACTTTACTCGCTCAGCCGAACAGAGAAGATTGTGATTGAAGAATCTTGTTCACTCGTACATGGGTCGGGAGGAACTCGGAGAAATGTCAGCCAGGAGTTGTCAGGTGATTTAATTAGCGACGTGTTATAAGCAAACCTATCAGGGCATAAAGGCCCCAATATGGGCACTGAGTAGCATACACCATTTCTACGCTCGGAAGTTTAAACGGAAAACGTAACTTTAGCCTACTGCTTCGATAAGTAGGGAGGGCAAAGTGGAGCTTTAGAATGTAGACCGCTGTGTGTGCACGTGAGCTCGCCAATAGATTTCTCACAGAAAACGTAATTTGTCCACTTTTTTACTTTACAGTAGAGGTGATAAAACTTACAATAACTAAGTGCTAGTGTGTTCTAAGCCTTTACTGGTCCCTGTACGATGTTAGCATGATGTAGCTAGCATACGCGAATAGCACAAAGCCATACAATTTGCTTTTTAACGGCACTTGGTCATTCGAACGATATAAATAAAAGCATTCGATGAAGTTCGACGGCACCAATCCATTGAAACTATGAAAAAGTAACCAGGGACTTTGGACTTATAAGGCTGGACATACCGAGTACCCAGCAAAAATATTGACCTGGCTCCAGTCACACTTTTGACAGTTCGAACCGCCACCAACTGCCATGTATGAGCGCGTGAAGTAAACCAGCAAAAGCTATTGTTGTGTCACCATTTTCGAGCTCCATATACGTAAAGAATGGAATGGCAGTGAAATCTGCCTGTTTTTCGGTGCCGTCGGGGTCCAGCATTTAACATCGATGGAATGCTGGTAAAATGAGCGCTTAAAGCCACAAAAACAGTCATTTCGTCACATTAAAATTCAACCTAAGCAGAATTATTGTCCACCACACGTTAATTTAAGGTTAAACTGAGATAATAATCATAATATTCATGTTGATTTCCGGAAATACATTTTTCGGTTGTCCTCCCTACCATAAGGTCGCTAGCTAAGTAGCTAGTTAACGATAACGGGTACGTTACATTACAATTATATTACCATCTTACTTGAACTATCAGTTATCAAATCTAGCTAGTTAGCCAATTTATTTGTGTTACGAGTTATCTTGTCGAAACGTTCGCTTAAATATGAATCCGTTTAGATGATGATACAAATTTAGTTTGAGTAGCTAATAGTAACAAGATTAACTTGAGAAGCTCTCGTGCTGCGCGCTAGCCTTTTCAGAGTCCAGTAAGTTCGTTTGCTTACAAAGATTTTGGCCTAAAAAGTCACTCAGACTCGTCGTTGGCGAAGGTTTGGCTGTTTTAAAGTAACGTTACATTTTACCGTTTTAATATGCCTCTAATAGACCGACGGATAAAGGAAGAAGATATTTTTTTATAGATAAATCATTACATTTACATAGTTATTTTATAGACACTCAATGCGCTTAACCGTGATGAGAGGGAAACTCGCCTCAATCACCACCAATGTCCTGGTTGATGCACGGCTCACACCAGCTGAGGTGGAGAGGGAGAGAACCGGATATTGCCAGTTGAATCGGGATGATTAGGAGGCAGGTTGAAAGAGTCATGTTGGGAATTTAGCCAGGACACCGGGGAATCCCCTACTCTTCGTCGGTTTGTTTAACGCCTCATCCGAAAGACAATGCCGAGTGCTAATGTGGGTATTTTTCTCACACTGAGTAAAAAAAAAACAACAACAACAGCACGATCAGTATCCCTGATAACCGGAATATTTATCAGACTACCATCTATACATGAGGTGCAATCCTTCATCTATCAATCAATCCGTTTATTAAGACCACTGAGGTCGTCCAGCTCTGCGGTGGCTCTCGGCGGAGATGCGTTAGATAACCGTTTGCGTCAAACAAGAAGTTTACGAGTTGCTGCTGGCTGGAAGCAGGAATGCGGCCGGGTGGCACAACAGGAAATGGATGTCTTTCCCTCTACCTGCGACTTCCTGTTTTCGGCTGTTGTCTTCACGCCATTGTTTGCCTCCTTCTGTGGGAAGTTTGGGGGAGTTTTACTGTCTGATTCACTTCGTTAAACTGTCTACTCATCCTCACTATGGACATAATAATAATAATAATAATAATAATAATAATAATAATAATAATAATAATAACAGTGATATGTCGTTTCCCACAGATGGGAACATAAGAGCTGGCCTTTGAGTCACAGTTACATTATCAAGTCAAATTTTAGGAGCTCTAAAATGTGCAGCATAATTCCTGCAGCAGAAATAAACTGTGGGACAATTTGTGAGATTGTAGATTTATTTGTTAAGAGTGGTATGTTAGCCTAAATATGTTTATAACGAACAAATGTACACTATTAGCAACGTATGTAGTTGCTAATTCTCCCTCCTAGCCGGTCTCCCAGCCAACCCCTGTCCCTGGCATCAGAGGAATCAGTGTCACTTTTTCCTATTTGCCTTTTACGTTCTAACTTCGTGTGCGTCCATTGTATTCATTCGTATCAGATTTCCCTATGCGGCTGAAGTAGCCTGCAGCCCACGCTGCCCTGCTGTGGGCTCATTCTCCACATTCGCCACTTTCAGGAGAACAGCTCTTGGATAATAAAGTCTCTTCACTTGTCAAGTTGGTAACCACTTTCGTAGTACCAGTTAAGTCCGATAGCGGTGGTTTGGTTTTGTGAAGCCAGGTTACGCAAAGAAAAACTCTTTCGAGATTAGGGTCAGAGAATAAACATGGCTATAGAAGGCTGTCCTCAGAACATATAATCTCTTTCTCTGGTGGTACCTGAACAGGTTATCTCGCTCTCTCTCTTTCTCTCTCTCCCTCCCTCCCTCCTTCCACACAGAAGTACACTCACGCATACACTCAAATACCTTCCACATCCTGCCCTTGTCCTGCCCCTGTCCCGTCCCTGTGCTTTGGGTAAAACACGGGGGCATCTCGGCCCAGTGCAAAATATGGGCTCTTTCAGAGCACTCCATGCCTCAGGTCATATTGGCAACAAAAAAATGCCACCCTGCGCGTGCTTGCTGGTGACATCACCATGGCTCCGCCCACAGTCCAATCCCAATCCAGCCCTGGTTTTCTGTTCTCCTGGGTAATTAGTGCTGCTGATTGGCTGGACTGTCTTCACACCCAGGTGAAGGGAGGGTAGAAAACCAGCAGGTCTTGGCCCTTGAGGACCGTGAGTTGCTGATCCCTGCTGAACTGCATTTCCTGGAATGGAAACTCTTTAGAAAGCTGCTGCATTACTAACAAAAGTAGGAAAGGAAAATGTAAGACTCTGCTGGGAGTTCAGCGCTGTCTTTCTTTCCAGGGTTATATTTTATAAAATAACGAGGAATGTTATTCTGTTTCAGTTCATCAGGTGTTTGAGACATGAATCATTTTGTATTTGCACAATAGTTGATCATAATTCTGTCGATTTAGTAGGGTATTAATAGGGGCTTAAGACAATACTATAGCAGTAATTTTCATTGGTTGAAAAGGTATAAGATCCAGAGTGGCGTGGCACCCTTGGGACTGAAAGGGTTAACAGGAGTGTTCCGCTCCATTGAGTGGTGCAAGACCCTGCCCCCTCTCCGTGTCTGACCTCTAACGGGTCGCGGTTCCGTAAGGAGTCTCCGCAGGGCTAATGTTTATGGGATCGGGTCCGTTGGGCTAATGTTTCACCTGTAGCACAAATCACTGGGCCGGGTCGGAACATGGCTCTAATGAGCCCTGAAACCACTGTGCTGCTGTAATCAAGTGCAACGACCACATAGTAATGTCAGAGAGAGAGAAGGGGAGAGGGGTGGGAGAGAGGGAGAGAGAGAGAGACAGAGGGAGGGAGAGAGGGAGACTGGCAAAGTGAGAGAGGGGGAGAGAGATGGAAGGAGAGGGAGGGAGAGAGACAGAGAGGAAGGGAAAAAGGGAGACTGGCAAAGTGAGGAGAGAGAATGTATGTGTGCTGGTGTGAGAGCTAGCATGTTAGCCTAGCAGTGTGTGTTTGTGTGAGAGAGTGAGAGCTAGCATGTTAGCCTAGCAGTGTGTGTTTCTGTGAGAGAGTGAGAGCTAGCATGTTAGCCTAGCAGTGTGTTTGTGTGAGAGAGTGAGAGCTAGCATGTTAGCCTAGCAGTGTGTGTTTGTGTGAGAGAGTGAGAGCTAGCATGTTAGCCTAGCAGTGTGTGTTTGTGTGAGAGAGTGAGAGCTAGCATGTTAGCCTAGCAGTGTGTGTTTGTGTGAGAGAGTGAGAGCTGGCATGTTAGCCTAGCAGTGTGTGTTTGTGTGAGAGAGTGAGAGCTAGCATGTTAGCCTAGCAGTGTGTGTTTGTGTGAGAGAGTGAGAGCTAGCAT